>NC_065445.1:181453096-181753096 GCF_917563875.1 Diabrotica virgifera virgifera | reverse complement strand
GATGTCTTGAATTTCCTAAACCTGTTGTCCGATTTAAGTGATTTTTTACCATATTATAGAGTAAGAGCCGCTATAGGTGAAATTTCTTAATCATTTTAGGCACGATGGGACTCTATAACTTAAATAGTAGAACCTAAAAGAAAAGGTTTGAATACTGTGCCGTCACTTTTCAGTGGCACATGCGTCGACAGTGGCGCATCAAACTTTCCACTTATGGACGGGATAAATAAATTAAAAGTTACCCTCCCTTACTAACACAATTTAATTTTTTTTATTTTTTTAAGTTCTATGTGATCACCACATAAGATTCAGCGTAATTTTAACCCACCACCCCCTTCCCCCTGCCCCCAACATCAAAAACTTAATTTTTCGTTTTTATTTTTTTTGCTGGGATGCAATCAATTTTAAAATTTCAAAAAATTCACACGTATAGCTAAGGCTTTTATAAAACATGTCTATTTTTTATAGACCCGTAGGTAGAGTGTACATAACCTCAAAAAATCTAAAAAAGAAATTTTTTCAAAAAAGCGTAAACTTTTTTTGGAGAATAGCTGCAGGTCTAATTTTTTTTAATCTTGTGTGTTTTGTCAAACACTATATTTATAATTTTTTTCAGATTTTTCCGTAAGGCTCGCCCCCTTCAAGAATCCTAAAAACTGTTTTTTGGGGGGTTTTGGGGATTTTCCCTATTTTATAGACTTCATAATATAACAAATCAATTTCGATTTTATAGGTTATATGTAACTTAAAGTAACTGAGTCCTTTAGAATATTTAAAAATGGGAGAAACACGTTTAAACCCCCCAAAAACCCCCTTAAAAAACAGTTTTTTGGATTTTTGAAGGTGACCAACGTTACAGAAAAATCTGAAAAAAATTAGAAATATAGTGTTTGACAAAACACACAAGATTACGAAAAAATTAGATCTGCAGCTATCCCCAAAAAAGTTATATTATATACTTTTTTCCAAAAAAAAAAATAAAATTTTTTTTTTGAGGTTATGTACACTCAACCTACAGGTCTATAAAAATAGACGTGTTTTATAAAAGCCTAACTATGCGTGTGAACTTTTTGAAATTTTAAAATTGATTGCATCCCACCAAAAAAATAAAATCGAAAAATAAATTTTTTGATGGTGGGGGCAGGGGGAAGGAGGTGGTAGGTTAAAATTACGATGAATCTTATGTCTTAATCACATAGAACTTAAATAAATGAAAAAAATTGAATTCTGGTAGTAAGGGAGGGTATTTTTTAATTTATGTATCCCGTCCATAAGTGGAAAGTTTGATGCGCTACTGTCGACGCATGTGCCACTGATAAGTGACGGCACAATGTTCAAACCTTTTCTTTTAGGTTCTACTATTTAAGTTATAGGGTCCCATCGTGCCTAAAATGATTAACAAATTTCACCTATAGCGGCTATTAGTCTATTATAGTCTTATTCATTAACAATATCGCTGTAATAATATTGTTGCTAGACAGGTAAACTGTCATTGTATACCGAGTGTACGAATCAAACTGTTTTTTTCTCAAAGTTCGCATCACCCTGTGGCTGAATTGGGATACACAGCATCTCAGTAAACATCATATTAAAAATAAACCTTTTAATAATTAAATGCCCGTGGTAATGTTTGTTTTTAATAAATACGATTAACCTAGTTTTTGCATCGATGCATGCTAGTATGTGATACAAGGTCGAGTTGCAATAATATTCAGTGGGTGTTTATTAACAGTCAGCACTTTTGAATCACGTTCACCTTGGCTTACCAAAACAGTAAATAAACAATAATCGACTTTAATTATATTTTTACGAGAACAGATAAATCAATTAGCAGTTGAGATTCCAGGGGGTAACATCGATTTCAAGTAAATACTATACCACCAGTTACTTTCTGTGATATATTTAACGTGTAAATAAATGTATTAACAACGAACGATATTTACTACATCAACCCTCATAGTCGGGGTAACCACCCCTAAGTATCCAGGGTGGCTCAGAAGACAGGAGCCACCATATGGCGATCCAAGACCAGGCGAGAACTCAGAACTAGCAGTCTAGGACGAGTATAGAAATGGAGAAAAACGTCAATGTTCCGGCACCTCGACCACCCTAGACAACAGTGTGGTACCTACATGGAAATAATGGAAGACATCAGGCCGACGCGGAGCTGAATGGAATGGAATGGAGACGGAACTACCATATGGAACATCGTGGGACAATGCTATGGAACGTGCAGCGAGAACTTTTGGGTGATACGAACAAAGACGTTTAAAGTGGTAAGTCCATATTAGCTATTTTTATGGTATTTCCTGATTCGTATAAAGTATAAAGTAATATTAACGTAATTATAATTTAAGACGCACATTACCTTTTAAGTTTTACGTATTTTTACTTAATTATTCTATTTTAATTTCCTTATGATACCAATATTTACCAAAATATACAGAATTTTTTTTAACCCTGATATTAGTTACTATAGGACGTAATGATACATTTTTATTTGACACTGATTTTTATATGATTTTTTTATATATTTACCAACATATTTTATCTTTGCTGATTCTTATCCATTTATTATTGGACTACTGATTTTTATTACATTTTTATTGGTCTACTGCTTTTAATGGTGATTTATATTGAGTGATATACTGATTTTTTATGGCAATTTACTATATTTTTTACTATTTTTGACATAATATTTTTCATATATATTTACTATACCTCGTAAGACTCTCAAATTTATGCGTTCGTTACGGGTACAAGAATAAGAAAATTATGAATAAATGAGTAGCAACAAAGTTACTTGGGAAGACTTCGTCAAAATAGTTGAGGAGATTACGCAAGAAGTAGCAACGCAAAGCAAAAGGGTCTTGAAGAAGAAAGTACCTAAATCTAAGGATATACAAGAAGAAGTAACGACACAGTTAATTAAATTGTATAACAAATTCACACATTTAACGAAGAAAAATTGGGAAGCGCTATCGGACAAACAAAGAGAAGCGTGCAACAAATATTTCGGAAAAATAAGAGACAAAGTTATACGCTCATTCCAAGCTGTAAACTTAAGAACAGTAGTTCCAAGTTCAATACACCAACCAATCGACAAGGAAATAGAGGAAGAACAAAGCGACGAAGAAGTAGAAGAGGAAAAAAGTGACGAGGAGATAGAGGAAAAAATTGACGAGGAAATAAAAGAGGGAAAAAGCGACATAAAACAAGATATAAAAATATTAAACATGGCTCTGACAATCAACGAATTTTTGAATATTGCAAGCAAGGTATTACCCAACGAGTTTGATGGAAACGCAGGGAAACTACAACCATTTTTAGAGCATTAGAGTTACTTGGAAAAATAGCAGAAGGACATGAAGAAACAGCAATAACATTAATAAAAACAAGATTGACTAATAAGACTAGAAACCTGATAACCACAGAGGATACGATCCCACTTATAGCAGCGGCACTGAAGAAGGAATTAAGAGGCGACAATCCGAAAACGATAATAGACAAGTTAGCAAAGAAAAGGCAAGGAAACAAAGATGCAGCAGTGTACGCATCCGAAGTAGAGGAATTAGCGGAACAGTTGAAGGTAGCATACATAGCGGAAGGAATGCCATTGGAGCTAGCGAAAAAATACACAACGGAAACAGTTGTAGCAACAATGAAGCGAAACGTTAATACGGATAGAGCAAAGTTAATACTGGAGGCAGGTAATTTCACAACACCGCAGGAAGTAGTATCTAAATTTTTATCGATTGATACGACAGAGGAGAACACACAAGGAAGAGTGTTCAATTATAGGACGAATTATGAAAATAGGAGAGGACAACAGCAATATCGAAAAGGATACCATAACAAATACGACAGAGGAAGAAGAAATAACTTCGGACAACGGAACGAAGGAGAAGAAACAGGAAACCAACGGAATTATTCCAACAGAGGATATAGACAATTCAACAACCAAACATACAGAGGAAACCAGAGAGGAGGACGAAACAGAAACGTAAGGCTACTTGAGTTAGAAGACAGACAAGAGGAAACAGAAAACCAGCAGTTGGGGTTTTGAATGAACGAAACAAGGAAAGTACACAGTCAGAAGTGGAATATAATATTTACAACTTCGACTTAAACCTAACGAATTTTGTACAAATGAAAACAGGAATCCTAGAAAACACAAATACCTTTATCATAGACACAGGAGCTGATATTTCAATACTGAAGTGTTCACAAGATTTTATGAAGGAACATGTGAAACCAAACACAAAAGCGAAAATAAAAGGAGTAACTAAAGGAGAATTACAAACAATGGGAGAAGTTGAAACAACGCTAGAAGTAAGAGGATCTCGATTTGAGCATATCTTTCAGTTAGTGGAACCTAGCTTTCCTATTCCAACCGACGGAATCATTGGGAGAGACTTTATTTCAAATTTTCAATGCATACTAGACTACGCTAACCTTAAAATGCACATTAAAGAGGACAACGATTGTTACATTAGTACAAACATTTTGGATAATATAGATAATGGCACGATAATAATACCGCCTAGATGTGAAATTTACAGAGTTGTAAAAATTTTTCAAACGCTGAAGAACGACAGGATAGTGGAACAACAAGAAATACAACCAGGAATATTCATAGCGAGAGCAATTATTTCAAGTAATAATCCGTACATCAAAATTTTTAACACAACCTACGAAACAGTAAAAGTAGAGACAAACGAAATCAAAACATTAGACATTAAATTATTCAACATATATAGACTGATCAACGACAGCAAGGATAGGAAAAAGGAATTACGGGAATCATTGAAGTTAGACATTCCAGAATACATACGCGATAAGTTAGTATCTTTATGTGAAGATTATTCAGACATATTCGCCCTAAGGCATGACATGATAACATGTAACAACTTCTACGAGCAGAAACTGAGAGTTAAAGACCAAACTCCGGTATACATTAAAAACTATAGGACACCTCATGCACAAACAGAGGAATTAAACCGGCAAGTACAAAAGCTGAGAGACCAAGGGATAATAGAACCGTCTACATCAGAATACAACAGCCCAGTAGTACTGGTACCGAAAAAGGCGATAGATGGAAATAAAGCATGGAGATTATGCATAGATTTTAGACAACTGAACAAGAAAATAGTCACAGACAAATTTCCTTTACCAAGAACAGACGCGATATTAGATCAACTAGGAAGAGCAAAATGGTTTTCAGTTATAGACTTAATGTCAGGTTTTCATCAGATACCATTAGAAAAATCATCGAGAAAATACACATCGTTTAGCACAGAAAATGGAGCATTTCAATTTACCAGATTACCTTTTGGATTAAATGTAAGCCCAAATAGTTTTTCAAGGATGATGTCAATAGCATTTTCGGGATTAACACCGGACAAAGCATTTCTTTACATGGACGATATAGTAGTGATAGGAATATCCGAAAAACATCACCTAGACAACCTTAAAAAGACATTCGAGACATGTCGAAAATTCAATTTGAAACTTAACCCAGGAAAATGTCAATTTTTTAGAAGAGAAGTAACATAATTTAGGACATGATCTTTCTCAGGAAGGAGTATCACCAGACAAAGCGAAATATGCAACGATTGAACAATATCCGACACCTAAGACAGCGGAAGAAACAAAAAGATTCGTAGCATTTTGTAACTATTATAGACGTTTTATTCAAAATTTTGCTGAAATATGCAGACCACTCAACAGATTATCAAGAAAAGGAGTAGAACTTTTTGGTCAGAAGAATGTGAAAAGGCATTCAATAAGCTTAAATCATCTCTGATGAAGCCACCGATCCTAAAATATCCAGATTTCAATAAACAATTCATCCTAACAACAGACGCATCCAACGAGAGTTGTTCAGCAATTTTAAGTCAAGATTATAACGGAATAGACCTACCAATAGCATACGCATCAAGAAGTTTCAATAAAGGAGAATGTAATAAACCTATAATCGTTAAGGAATTACTAGCGATTCATTGGGGAATTAATCATTTCAAATGTTATTTATATGGAGCACCAACATTTTTAGTCAAAACGGATCATAAACCACTAACACATTTATTTGCAATGAAAGAACCAACTTCGAAACTTACAAGAATCAGATTAGATTTAGAGGAATACGATTTCGAAATAGAATACATAACAGGGAAAAATAACTATGCAGATAGTCTTTCAAGAATAACATTACATCAACTAAAGAACCTATACATAGACAATACCCATATATTAGCTATAACACGAGCTCAAGCAAGAGAAAAAAAGAAGGAAGCAAGGCAAACGAAGGCAGAAAGTGAACTCGCACTACAGCCAGAAGCCCACAAACAAACAGTAAGAAAGGTACTAAACAATTTAGAGGCGCATAGACTACCAATTTTGTCTTTTGGAGCAGAACTAATCTCACCAAGGCTGAGCATTAGGGTCAAAAACAAAATAAAGTGCAGCAAGAGCATAGCCACAGGATTCAATCATTTCGATTTAAACCAAACGTTGGCACAGCTTGATAAGCTGGCGGTAGAGAATGCAGTACGTAAAGTAAAAATATACGTAAACGATATTATTTTTAAAGTGTGCACAATTGAGGAATTTATTAAACAAGGAAACAAAATATTAAAGAATGTTGAAATATACATATGTGAAGTACCAGAAACAATAGAAGAAGACAAAGAAAAACACAGGCTAATAGAAGAATATCACAATCATCCGATGTTTGGAGGACACGTAGGAAATAACAGACTAATAAAGAAGCTAAAAGCAAGATTTAGATGGAAAAATTTGGAAAAAGACGTAAGAAAATACGTTAAACAATGTCATAAATGTCAAATTAACAAACCGAAAAGAACACATGTCGAAGAATTCGTGATATCGGACACTTCTTCCAAACCATGGGACATAGTATACATAGATACGATAGGTCCATTCACTAAAAGTAACGAAGGTAATAGATACTGTATAACAATGTTATGTGAACTTACTAAATACGCGGTCAGCATACCCGTGTGCAATAAAGAAGCAGATACAATAGCCCGAGGAATTTTTGATCATTTCATACCAACATACGGACTCATGAAGCAAATAAGAACAGACCAAGGCACAGAATATAAAAATGAAGTAATGCAGGAACTAACAAAGCTACTAAAAATAGAGCACAACTTCTCAACGGCATACCATCCACAGTCCATTGGAAGTTGCGAAAAACTACACAGAACATTAAACGAGTACGTAAGAGCATTCATAGATGAAGACAGAGAAAATTGGGATGTGTGTTGCAGGATGTTCACATACTGCTACAATACAACCCCTAACGCGTATCATGGTTACACACTGTTTGAACTGTTATATGGCAGGAAGGTTAACCTACCAGAAGACCTTACACAGGAGATTCAACCATGTTACAATATAGATGCTTACTACAATGAGTTACGTTACAAACTACAAAGCGCACACGAGAGAGCTAGAACCTTCTTACTAAAGCACAAAAAAGAGCGACAAGAAAAGAATAAGCTCAAAGCAACACCACAACACTTTAAAATAGGAGACCTAGTCCTGGTAAAAAGGGAAGAGAATGGTAAGTTTGATAGTCTTTATGTAGGCCCTTTCACAATAACAGAGGTAAATAATGTTAATTGTAAGATCAGATCGGAAAACAATAAAATCAAGGAAATACATAAGAATAGATTATATGCTTACAATCCGAGAACACCGTGAGTGACAAGTGAAACGGGAACAGTGTAGATAACGAACATTTTCACTTTTATTTTTTTTTTGTATTTAATTAGTATTTATAGGAAAAATGTATATATTGTACGTCGTAAAACGCAGCAAGTAATTAATGGTACTATTAGAAAATTTTTCTTCCTTTTCCGTAGTTTTTGGGAGGGTTTTGGGGATTTTCCCTATTTTATAGACTTCATAATATAACAAATCAATTTCGATTTTATAGGTTATATGTAACTTAAAATAACTGAGTCCTTTAGAATATTTAAAAATGGGAGAAACACGTTCAAACCCCCCAAAAACCCCCTTAAAAAACAGTTTTTTGGATTTTTGAAGGTGACCAACGTTACAGAAAAATCTGAAAAAAATTAGAAATATAGTGTTTGATAAAACACACAAGATTACGAAAAAATTAGATCTGCAGCTATCCCCAAAAAAGTTATATTATATACTTTTTTCCAAAAAAAATAAAAAAAAATTTTTGAGGTTATGTACACTCAACCTACAGGTCTATAAAAAATAGACGTGTTTTATAAAAGCCTAACTATGCGTGTGAACTTTTTGAAATTTTAAAATTGATTGCATCCCACCAAAAAAAATAAAATCGAAAAATAAATTTTTTGATGGTGGGGGCAGGGGGAAGGAGGTGGTAGGTTAAAATTACGATGAATCTTATGTCTTAATCACATAGAACTTAAATAAATGAAAAAAATTGAATTCTGGTAGTAAGGGAGGGTATTTTTTAATTTATGTATCCCGTCCATAAGTGGAAAGTTTGATGCGCTACTGTCGACGCATGTGCCACTGAAAAGTGACGGCACAATGTTCAAACCTTTTCTTTTAGGTTCTACTATTTAAGTTATAGGGTCCCATCGTGCCTAAAATGATTAACAAATTTAACCTATAGCGGCTATTAGTCTATTATAGTCTTATTCATTAACAATATCGCTGTAATAATATTGTTGCTAGACAGGTAAACTGTCATTGTATACCGAGTGTACGAATCAAACTGTGTTTTTTTCTCAAAGTTCGCATCACCCTGTGGCTGAATTGGGATACACAGCATCTCAGTAAACATCATATTAAAAATAAACCTTTTAATAATTAAATGCCCGTGGTAATGTTTGTTTTTAATAAATGCGATTAACCTAGTTTTTGCATCGATGCATGCTAGTATTTGATACAAGGTCGAGTTGCAATAATATTCAGTGGGTGTTTATTAACAGTCAGCACTTTTGAATCACGTTCACCTTGGCTTACCAAAACAGTAAATAAACAATAATCGACTTTAATTATATTTTTACGAGAACAGATAAATCAATTAGCAGTTGAGATTCCAGGGGGTAACATCGATTTCAAGTAAATACTATACCACCAGTTACTTTCGGTGATATATTTAACGTGTAAATAAATGTATTAACAACGAACGATATTTACTACATCAACCCTCATAGTCGGGGTAACCACCCCTAAGTATCCAGGGTGGCTCAGAAGACAGGAGCCACCATATGGCTATTCTAGCATTTATAAAATACTGAAATTAAAACCCAACTATAGCCTCAGGTTTTCTTAACATTCTGTTTTTAGATTTATTCGCTTATGTTGGATAATAAAAAATTTAGGTACTTTAACAACTGGCCATGTTCGTCATCAGAACAGCATCATCTAAATAAGTGCGACAAACTTTAAGGGGTAATTTTCCATGAGAAAATAATGACAGTTTGCTTTATAATCATATGTCCTCAAACGCTTCGTTTCCGAGATACGATATGTTGAATATGGGTAATATGATCGGTCATAATACCCGTTTGCGCGTTAATGTTGAATATTAAATTCTTAATTGTATGCCAAAAAATGTGCAATAACTACGTTTTAAAACCCACCAAATTTGATTTGCATATCTCAACTGGTTTTAAAGCAATATATAAATCGTCAGTTTGTAAAAAAATTGAATATCCCGTATCTCGGAAACGAAGCGTTTGCGGACATATGATTATAAAGCAAACTGTCATTATTTTCTCATGTAAAATTACCCCTTAAAGTTTGCCGCACTTATTTAGAAACACCCTGTACAGATGATGAGCATGACTAGTTGTTAAAGTACCAACTTTTTATTATCCAACATAAGCGAATGATTCTAAAAACAGAATGTTAAGAAAACCTGAGGCTAGAGTTGGTTTTTAATTTCAGTATTTTATAAACGCTAGAATAGTCCACAGGGTGATGCGAATTTTGAGAAAAAAACAGTTTGATTCGTATACCCGGTATACAATGACAGTATACCTGTCTAGCAACAATATTATCACAGCGATATTATTAATGAATAAGACTAAAACATGGTAAAAAAATCACTTAAATCGGATAACAGGTTTAGGAAATTGGAGACATCAAAAATGACCAAATTTTCAGTGGATCGATTTTTTGCACCCGAGTGTATGATCCGAAGTATTTTGTTATTAAAGAAGTTCAAAATTTATCTAAGAGTTATCATAGTAAAAGTACATTATTAAAATCACTTTATCACTTTTCTCTTTTCTTCATTATTAGTTTTTATTGTATAGTATTCGCTCCGTGCATGCCTGGTGTGACACCTAGTGTAGTCTGGCGTTTTTGGCGACCACAATTTGATGTTAAACATATGATACACATGACATATTTGACGTTAATATGTAATATTCATTTACCATTTTTGATAAAATTTGTTATACAAACAATAAGTGTGTTCGCGGAGACAGTCAGAGACTAGTCCACGATAAGTGGAGTATGCGCACTTTAAAATAATATAAATAGTACCGTTGATAGATAAATATACAAGGTATATTATTTACTATTAATTATTATTATTAATAATTATTTATTAATGTACGGGCATATTTACCAAATTAGTGATATTTTATATTAAATAAGTATAATATGGAATTAAAGTGCGCATACGTTGTCGTGGACTAAAAATCACCGACAGGATGAGTGAAGCAACAAAATGACACTGACATTTCAAAAATTCGCCAAAAATGTCATATTTCACCGCTACGGATGCTGGCATAGTTTCGTGTATCCCCACCATGGCCACGCACAGAACCAATATAAATGATTGTAATCACTGAATCCATAGTTAGTGACATAATAATCCTATTGATTAAATCAATTAATAATTTAAGCGATTATACAAGTAACGGTTATCCAAAAAGGTTCAAAAACTGATCGAAGTAGCCATCTCTATGTTAATGATGACAATGTAATTGTCAACGAATGTTTATATCTCCTGCTGCTTCCATACCAGTGAGAATTTTACTACACGTAATTTGCCGTTTAAAGAAAGAAAAAGAATAGATAGCCGTAAAATATTTGCGCCTACGCTCTTAAAGGTTAATGAAATGCAAAACTGCTAAGTGTAGTCAATCTAAATTATATAAATATGTTTTAGAACTCTGAGTTTTTCTCTGTCTTTTAATGTGTACCTATCTCAACGCATTCAATACGAGCCCCAGAAAACAATAATATATTATGAAATTGTTTTCAATTTTTCCATAAAATTAAAAAAAAAACATACACCTACAATTAATATTAATATTTATTATTAATATATTTATTTTTAA
The DNA here is from genome assembly GCF_917563875.1 of Diabrotica virgifera virgifera. Taxonomy (NCBI): domain Eukaryota; kingdom Metazoa; phylum Arthropoda; class Insecta; order Coleoptera; family Chrysomelidae; genus Diabrotica; species Diabrotica virgifera. Next base: position 181,741,760 of record NC_065445.1, on the reverse strand, counting down.
TATTTATACATTAAATTATTATCAAATGTTAAATAATACATTTAGTCCATTCACTAACGGTAAACTATTAGTGGAGTCACTGAAGGTTTTCACCTCCGATTTCGTTGAACCTTCATCGATTTTCATGAAAATTTGTGAGTAGTTAGAAGATACTTCAAGGAACAAAGGTGACATGATGCCAACTTGCGCTTTTACCCTGGGGGTGGTTGCCACCCCTTCTCGGGGGTGAAATTTTTTTTATTAAAAATAATACCAGAAATCGATAGAGGGGCAACTTCTAGGCAAAATTTGTTATATAAAGTTATTAACATAAATCAATACTTTTTGAGTTATTAAATATCACAGATTTTATTTTTTCTTAAAAAAATGCATGTTTTAAAGCTGTTTTTCACATATTACTCAAAAACTATATGCTTTTCTAAAAAAGCTATTATTTCCAAAATTAAAGATAATAAAAAATTTAATACACACCCTACTTAAAGAACTAAACTAATGTTATTTCAAAGTGAGTTATGGGTAATTGAATGTATATTTTCTTCGACGAGTACTCAAATCTAAGTATTCAAGCTTATATAACGGGAATGAAAGCAAAATAAAATGTTGAAATAATAAATATGTTATTTTGTTTTAAGCTTTTATTAAAAAAGATAAAATAGAAGAATGCATGAGAAGAACAATAAAGAATGAAGCCAAAAATGTATGTAAGGATGGTGCCAAGTAGGGAAAATGTAAATGTAAATGTAAAATTAATAATAAAAGTTTATTATTGTAAGTTTTGAACATATTTCATGTCATGGGACATGAAATTATGATTGGCAGGGATAACCAGACACATGAACTGAATAGAAGAATCGTTCTTGGGTGGGCAGCATTTGGAAAACTGAGAGAAACTTTTAAAAGTGATTTGCCCAGATGCCTAAAGAGAAAGGTATTGGATCAGTGCGTCCTCCCAGTCTTGACGTACCGATCAGAAACACTTACCTTAACTAAAGCCTCGGCTACCAAACTAAGAGTAACGCAGAGAAGAATGGAGCGGTCAATGTTAGGAATAACTGCAAGACAAAATCAAAAACGAAGAAATCAGGAGAAGAACAAAGGTAACTGACGTCATCGAAAGGCTAGCCAGGTTGAAGTGGAGATGGGCAGGACACATAGCCAGAATGACAGATGGGCGATGGACAAAAAAGTTATTGGAATGGAGGTCAAGAGAAGACAAGAGAAACGTCGGTTGACTGCCTACAAGATGGACTGACAACTTAAGAAAGCTAAATAAAAACTGGATGAGAGCGGTGCAGGATAGACGTGGTTGGAAACGAGGGGAGGAGGCCTATGTTGATGCCTATGATGATGATTGTAAGTTTTTATTATTACCTCAAATGCGATTAAAATAATAACAAAGTTCTTTTACCGAGTTTCCGGTACTTTTCGCAACTTTGTTTTCCATTTAGGTTCAAATGGCCACTTGGGTGTTACGTAACGTTTAGGTAGGGGGAGGGGGTACAGAAAAACGTTACGGTGCGTTACATGGGGGAGGGGTGTCAAAAATCTTCAAAAATTGCGTTACGTAATACTTGAACGCTCCCTTATACAATTATACAGAAAATGACAGAAGCTCAAAAAAGATAACAATCAATGAAAAGCGCTATAGATGAAGATGCATGCAGTAGAATTAGAATTAAGGTTGATGGCTGGAGTGGAAAGAAGCCAGTGGTGTGTTGTGTGACAGAAAAATTCAAATGAAGCTGAAGGGAAAATTATATTAAACAGCTATGATATGACCAGCTATGATGTACAGAATTTAATGCTGGGCAGTTAAAAAGAAAGAGGGAAACAAATGCAGGTGGAGGAAATGAGAATGCTTGGAGTGATATTAAGAGTAAGTATATTAGGGAAAGTCTAGGGGTGGCACCAATTAAAGCCAAATTTAGAGAGTGCAGGTTAAGATGGTTTGGTCATGTTTAATGTCAAGGAGTTAAGCATTAGATACAAAGAATTTACTGATCTGCGGGTTCCTGGCAGAAGTAGGAGAGGAAGACCAAAGGAGATCTGGAGAATCGCTTAGTCAGGACATGACAGTATAGGAGATTGATATGACCCAAGATAGTTTACAGAAAACTGTACCTAATTCGAGGATAAGTAGGGCCCCACATAAGGATAAAGGCAAAGAGAATAATGACTGTAAATTAGATATGTCTTTTCCTGTGGTTCATATTTCTTTTGTTATCAAAGTAAAGTATCATTTAACTAAGTACTTACTTAATTTGTAATTGTGTTTTATATTCCCTTAACATATAGCAATTAAATTATTGTTATAATACTAACTACTAACCTTTTTCAATTTATTTGTTTTCTTCAAATGGGTTAGGTTTATTCCAGTGATATGATATGTATGGGAGACATCATACATCCTATCACTATCACATTCTTTATCTATGCTCTCTCTCTGCTTCTGCTCTGGTCACGCTCTCAATAGTCTCAATCATCAATCTCAATTCAATATTCAATTCTCAATTATTCTCATAAAAGCGAAAAGCCTCAAATATTGGTTATGGACGTTATACGTTATGTGCAGTGTTGCCAATGCAAAAATAAAAATTATCCGAATGTTGTGAGCCAAATATCCGAAATTATCCGAATCTAATTAAATGGCGTAATTGACATTGACATTTGACATGTGTACATTGGTAGATGACCCTGACTTGACACAATGTCGTATCCAATATGGCGACGGGCAGGTTTTTATCTTTTATTATGGAATATTATGTTATTAATTAACTATTAAAATTATTAATTATTCATATATTAATACAATATAACTTTATAATTATATATTCTATATGGAACAGAATATACTACAAAAGAGTTGTCCCGCCATATTGGATAGTGCGTTTTTGTCAGTGGAATCGAGCCGATGCCCATCTACTTAACCGTATGTCATATCCCCTCTCTCCCATATCACTGTGTAGATGACAAATAATGGCAATGGCAAGAAAACTTGTATGTTCTTTGGTTAATAGAAATATATTTATTGAAATAAAAAGCATAACGAATAATACCTTGAATTATCCGAAATTATCCAAAAAATTGTTCAATCCGAAAATTATCCGATGGTCCATGAGATTATCCGAAAATCGGATAATTATCCGGACATTGGCAACACTGGTTATGTGTTATGTCGTTATGGTGGTTGTGGTCCAATGAAAAACGGATGGAATGGCCCCATCCCATTTAAACAGTGAAGCGACATTGCGGCCAACATACAAGTGAGAGGTCCTAGAGAGAGACAGAGCTTGTCAGGGAAAATTTGACTTCTTCATTGGTTGGATATTATCATAATGACCAGAGTTGCCAGATGTGGTTTTATAAATCCCCCACTTAGAAACTGAAATTCCCTCAAATTAGGGAATCCAACGATCTGTCAAACTATTCCAATATGTCTGGCGATTGGCATGCAATACATTGAAGGCATATGATAGTATAGTGTTATTTTAGTATTTTAAAGTAATTTTCGTATTTTATGTCCATGTAAGTATTGCTAAATACTTCTGTGACATAGTAACAAATATTGCTTACGTCAATAAACTTTAATAAGTAGTTAAAAAGTTTTAACTAAGTAATTTGGAAGATTGAAGAAAGCTAGGTTAACAAATTTTATGTTTTATAAGTTTAATAAAAAATAATATTGAGTATCCCTAAAATAGATTTTAGGTAAAATCATCGGGGTAATATATATTTTATTATTTTAGGTACTTAGTAATACCACATTGTATCTTAAATTTGAAATTTTAATTTAAATAAAGTATCCAATAAAATCGCTTGTGTGCAGTGTTGCCTGAGAAATTTTTGTAAATGCACCGGAATGACTGGAATAGTGACACAAAGTACTAAACCAACACATTTTGTACAAAAACTTAAAAAACGTCGTTTAATATTATTTGAAGCAAATTTCTTATGTCACAAAATTTTAGGTTTTTACTTTAGGAGACTTTAGTATCAAAAGTTTGGTTGTTAATTGTATCAAATTGGTACAATTTTAACAACTCTGGCAACGCTGAATTGCCTGCCATACGTCCTGTCATTAAAAATCACGTGGTTTGGATTGCCTAATTGAAGCTCAAACCCCTTAAATTTAAATTTTTGACGCATTTTAATAAATTAGTAGTCAAATGTAGAGAACAGTAAACCAAAATTATACTATTTATCAACAGAGGGCCTTGGAAATAATTCATAGGTCCTATCGTCTTCGATTATATGAGAGTATAATTATACAGTTCTACGTATATACGCAAATTTAATTTACTATGACCCCTTAAAATATCTCATAATTGTCCCTCCACAACCATTTCTGCTTAGAAAAATTCCTCTAGACGCTTTCAAATTACTCCAAAATTATGGAAAAATACCCCAAGCTGGCAACGCTGACTACCACAATAAATTTTTTGTTTAGGAAAGATGGCCATTATCTTCCCTCCTTCCCTGACTAGCGCTATCTCATCCTGGCGTCATTAAATTCACTTCTTGCCCATTCCATCGGTGTTTGACAGTTCATTGTTGTGGTCACGTTGTTATGGTTATACGTCACATGTTTCCCGCCAATTTATAGGGCAGTCCAAGACTTTGACGTTTGAGCGGCACGGCAAACTGTCTTTGTTTATTCCTTCTGTGGTCATCGTTTGTAGCTATCTTCATCGGAACGGTTATCAGTTTCAGTTATCGATTTTTGTCCCACATTTTAATAATAAAATGGAAACAAAACAAGAAGCTGGTGGGATTGAGAATACTTGTAGTAAAATAAAAACAGATAATGAAAACTATGACGGTCCTTTGGATGTCTTCAAAATGGAAATTAAGGAAGAACCTAAGACTGAAAGTGAATACGACAATTTTGATTATTTAGACTCAAAAAATGTGGTGTTCCTAAAAACTGAAGTAGAACAAGATGAACATAAATTTACACCATTTGAAGAAAATCAAACAACAAATGAAGAAAGTAAGTAAAATAGCATGACGACAAATTATGTTATAATAATTTAAAAAATAATTGGTATATTTTAAAGATGAAGAAGTTTTATTATACAGTAGACAATTAATTAGGGTCAGTAAAGGCGCATTCTCACGGTTCGATTTTAGTTGATCAACTTTAGAGGATCAACTAAAATCGAATGATAATAGCTGTGAGAACATATGTTTCAATTTTAATCCCTCAAACTTTATTGTTCAACTTGACATTTTTCAGAAGAATTGAATATTTGAAGCATATGAACATTTGTTGGTCGACTTGAATCACTCTTGTCTGCGTAAATTGTTATCGTTTAAATTAACGAAATGAATTTAAAGTGGTCAGAGAGTGTTATGTTCAGATGTTTAGATCCTTATGTATCCTCCATAGCAAGTTCTCTTAACCCTGGAAGATCACACCTATTTTTTTTTACATAAACCTCACACATGGGTGTCAGATACCCAATGATTTTTGTGAAGAAATAAAAAAAAGTAAATATTTTATGATTTCCAGAGACTCTCTAATCACTATTGAATACATACGAATAATTAAATCAATAAATTTATTTTCTCTCTCTTAATTGTAGTAACACAAAAGAACAAAATATTAAAAATACCTAAAAATAATTAAAAAACATTTTCTAAAAAACCGGAAACATATTTCAAAATATTTTAATTTAATTTAACAACAAAATGGTCTTTCTAACTAAAATATAACACCTTTTGATTATAGAACTCATATTCATTCTTAGCCAGGTATTTCAGTTTCACTCATTTTAGTACCTACACTCATAAGACAGTGTGGCTCTATGCTCCATGCATTATGTTTTATAGCAAGCCGAGCATGCACGCTTAGCTTTTCCATCTTTGCCTTTGCAGAAATAACACCTAGTTTTCTTTAGTAAATTTGTGGGATGTTGTGTTGTTAGGTCATTAACTTGAACGCACACTTGATCGCAAACCTCACACATGGGTGCTACATACCCTAGCCTGTATTCAATAAATTCTCGTGATTGGAAATATTGCTCAAATGAGACCGCAACTACACACCCGTCCTTGGCAGACTAGAGACTGAATTTACATAAAGCAGCATTACCATTGAAATGCAGCTGCGCAAGCTACATGCAGTTAAGTGTTGCGATGGGTATCTCACACCCAAGTGTGAGCTTCCAGGGTTAACAGAGTTTCTGGAACACAACATTCATTCCTCCTTTTAATCCAGTTTCATATCCAGAAACGATCTTATGTTCTTTATTCAGTCTTGACATAATTTTTTTTGTGACGTGCTGAATCAGTAAAGTAGTAATTATTATATTTATACTTTTGCGTATAACTACACTTGGCACCATTTTATTAAAACTAATTGCTTCAATTTTGTTTGAAATGTGTGAACAAAAACTTGACCGATTTTAGTTGATCTACTAAAATTGATCAACTAAAGCCGATCCATTTGAATGAGCCTTAAGGGTAATTGGAAACAGTACTCCCTACCGCTAGAAATGAAATATTGCAAGAATATCACATACACAGAATTACAATTCCATCTTTGCTTATTCTGTGGTATGTTATTTATTTGTTTACAAGCCAAGTGAAGTCCATTCTGTGCAACTTAAATTTGATTGTTTTTGAACACATAAATCAATTTAGAACAGTGCTAATATTTTACAAATTTTATCTCTCTGTACTAGGTATGTATAGTGATTATATAAGTTATAGCTGCTAGAAGAATTTATTGCCTACAATGTTAATTTGAATGTTATTTACTACAAGAAGTAAGTACAGTAAGTGTTCACATTACCTCCTTAAATATTGAGCATGAGGTAAATGAAAACACCTGTTAGGGATAAATGGAAACAATGTGAGGTAAATGGAAATCAATTTTTTATGTTAAGGTTACAGGCCTTGCCATTTTTAAAATATTGAGGAAGAAGTTATGGAAGAGAGAACCAATGAAATACTCTTTGAATGATTTAAAAATGAGGTGTCAGACGTTAAAATAAAAAAATAACATTTAGGGAGGCTGCTGCTTACTACAGTATTCCACATTGTGTTATTTACAACTGCATAAAGGGTAGAAACATACCAACTGATAAGATGAAACTAGTGTGTCTACTACATGGTCAGCCAAAATTGAAGACGATAATATTACATGTTTAAAAGCCTGAAATTGTTGTTTACTTTTACCCCATTTTGTAGTTTTTTTCTTAAAATTTCTGGGGTAAATGGAAACTTTGAATATCTTATTTTTTTTTCTGACTTTTCTTACTCATTTTTAAGGCATTCTACTCTAGACTTATTGTATAATAGCCAGAAGCTTTTATTTTATTATAATATAAAACAGTATATTTTTAAATAAATGTGTTTCCAATTACCCTGACTGACCATATAATATAATAAAAAATTGTTTTTTTTTGGTAAAAATATATTTTTTTTAACTGTTTCAACAAATTGCATGTTTGCTACTTTTTACCTAATCCTTCTTAATAACTTTGTGTAACGCTGTCAGGTTTTAAATATTAAAAAATATTTCATCTCTGCTTAATAGCTTAAAAGCTATTCTAATTGTTTATACATTAAAAATAACAGTAATTTTGTAAAATAATTTTTGATTATAATTTTTTTACACTTATTTGATATCTACGTATTGATAGTTTAACCCTTAAACTACTCTTAAAATTCAATAGGATTGTCAGGACAGACATTTTGTAGTTCATAAATGGTAAGGGGCTTCTATGGTAAGGGGCTATATATACTTATCTATTTATTAGCACACAAATTCATCAGTGCCGTTGAGGTATATCTGAATGCCAAGAAAGGGGCAGGCAGACACATCTTTTTTGAAAGTAATATTCTTATTGCAATACAGCAATATTGTGAAAACTTGCCACCAAATAGTAGCTTTGTTCGTACAGACAAATTTCCAACCAGTATAGGGTGACCAAATCATTAACTTGAAGAAACGGGACACATTCAAGGAGCACTAGCGCACCTACAATTTTTCTCTGGGGGGTATGGACACCGAAATTTTTTTTGTATTGTTTCTGAAAGACAAGTTACATTGTCCTACTATTCTTTATATATTTTTCATATGCCAATGAGGGTTTGGGGCGATACCCAAACAGGTAGGGGCAATTGAAACTGGTCTTTTAGCTAATTTGGGACCTATAAATCTTTTTCAATTTACCTTTGAATATGCAGTTTACGTATGATCAAAAACTGCAAAACAGACAGAACACTAAAACACTCTGCCAGTATGATAGGTATCAACAACCCGTCAGAACAAAACAGGGAAGAATACAAAACAGCGAGAAACAAAGCCGACTCAACAAATAAAAAGAAGAAAAATGACTGGTTTTGCTGGAGCATATTGAAAAAGTCAGAGAAAACAGTAAACTAAAACAATTTTACAAAAAAGAGAGAGCAAAAAAAATATGCCTAGCCATAAAACAAGAGGACTAGAAAACCAAAAAGGAGAAACCGTATTTGAAGACAAACAGATCAGCAGAATATGGGAAGAATATTACGAAAAAGTGCTATTCACTATGAAGAAAACACACTACGATGAAGAAGTAAGGTTGTATAAGACAATGACGAAGTAGAAATTTTCACAGAAAAAGAAGTACAGAAATATATTATATTAAAAACCTAGGAAACGGAAAAGCAGCAGCCGAAGATGAGATAGCAGTGGAATTAATAAAATATGGAGGAAGAGAATTACATAAAAACATATTATACCAGCTACTACGAACAGACTACCAGACGATTGGAACACAGGTATACTACATTCGCTCTCGCGAGATTTTTTTTGAGACATTCGGAATAGGAAACCTACAACACAAAAATTCCTACCTCACACTATTAACTGCTAAAATCAACTCAAATCAACTTAATCTTTCATTAAAAAAAGAAGAATTATTAGAAATAGTGGGAGTGTCTACTAATCTCATAAAATTTTGTGAAGTTTATTTCTACAAAATATTTTTATTTTGTACAATAAATAATTTTCTTATTTGCTATCAATACATTATAATGGTTTAAATAAATGAATATTGATTGGCGTAAGGTTTATGTTATTTTTATGTCTGTTTACTATTAATAATATTGGATATGAGCAGGTGCGTTGGTTTTGTAGTAATTTCCAGTCACTTCTGACAACTGAATTTTTCAAAAAAGAAATTACTAACGTCAGTGTCAAAAAAAATCTCGCGAGAGCGAATGTAGTATATTATAGTACCTGTATTAAAAAAGGAGATCGGGAGAAACTTTATTAAACGCCACATATAACAATCTAGCAAACGTACTATACATGAGACATATCATGCGCTGAATGAATATTAGGAGAATACCATAACGGGATCAGAGCGGGAAGATCGACAATTAATTCTATACATACAGTGTAGCAAATAATTCAAAAATCAAGAGAATACAACAGAGAACTGCACCTAACATTTGATACAATCAATCAGACGAAAATGATGGAAGAGCTAGAGAATGTTGGAATCCCAGAAAAATTAAGACATATTATGCTAACAGTGAGCCTAAAGAACACCAGAGAAAGCATCAGCTTTAATGAAACCACTTCTAATCTGATATTGAATGTAATCATAAGAAGGACAAACTTTGCAAACAAAAACATTATTAGAGATCAACTTTAACTAGTAGATATGTAGATGTCTAGTCATCATAGCGAAGACGAAGATGACACTTATAAAAGCACTTGGAAAATTAGATAAGGAAGCGAAGAGAATAGGGCTAGAGATAAATCATCACAAAACAAACACATGACGATGGGGAAGGATGACATAACAACTCAGAAATATGTAATAACACAGAACCATAAATTTGAAACTGTATCCACCTCTAGCTACTTGAGATTAACAATAGGGAAAACCGGAAAAGAGAGAGCAGAGGAAAGAATTCTGAAAGACAGTAAAACATATGGAATGAATATAAATCTGCTGAGAATTAAGACTCTAAGGATAATATGAACCTATATAAGACCTGTTGTTACATATGGTATGGAAACAACGACGATTAACAAGAAAGAGGAAGATAGCCTTCTGAAATTTGAAAGAAAAATAATGAGAACAATACTGGGTCACAATGTAACGAGAGAGGGAGAAATAAGAATGAAAACGAATGCCTACATTGAAGAAGAATTAAAGAGAGAAAATATAGTCAGATACATAAAATCAACCCAACGCAAATACGGAACATTTAGGTGCCCGAGAGACTTTTTCAGGATACCAGGACAAATCGTTAAAAAATGGGACAATCCCGTTGTTACGGGACGTTTGGTCACCCTAAACCAGTAGACAATTCTTCACTGCGCAGGTGTGATTGGATACTGTAAGAAACTAGTTGCAAATTTTGATGATCTGCGAACAGATAATTTGGTCTGTCAGTTTCTATCAAAATTGTCAGAAGCATAACACTATTCGACAAATGTCGATTGTCAATATAAGAATATTATTAAACAAAATACAAAGTATTTGTTACTTATATATTTTAAAAAAATGGACGATGTCCAACAGTTTATAATTTTTCGTACAGACCACGATTACCAGTGGTAGATTGAAGGGAATTTATTCTGAGAATGAAGATGCTAAAAATGCCTTTTTTTATTTTCTTGTTAATAAACTAATAATTCAATATTTCAAATGTTTAATTGAGGTTAAATAGTTTTCATTTTTGTGCTTAAGAGGAAACGAACATTTTGACACCTGTCAAAATTTTTAATGTATTTTAAATGTATCATTTTTTTCGAATCCTGAGAAAACTAATCAGTATTTTTGAAAAATTTAAACGCAGAATAAAAGAATACTTTATTACCGAGGGCCAAAAGTCCCTTAGAATGAATAAAAAGTTTATTTTGAATGATATATTTGAAATTAAAAATCACACTACATTTTCTCTTAGTTTTTCACCCCTGTAACTTATTTAAATAAACATTATAGAAGCTTTCCGGGACTTTCGGCCCTCGGTAAGAACGTAATCTTTCATTCTGCGTTTAAATTTTTCAAAAATACGTATTAGTTTTCTCAGGATTCGAAAAAAATGAATCCCCCATTTAAATACCATTGCAGCTGAAAATATGTGCCCATTTCCTTAATACAAAGATTCAATATTAGGTATTTCCAATTCTTCATCACTTAAAGAACCAAGTTCTTTCTGCTCGAATACCTAAAAAATACATCTTACTTTTAACTCACATTTACAGGCTTGTTAGTTTTAAAGCTTGTTTGAATAATCCAGAAGAAATTTGTTAAGGGGATAGGCGCAAACTTTCTGCTATAATGCTATTTAAATGGGATTCTTTTTTTTTGGAATCATGAGAAAACTAATAAGTATTTTTGAAAAATTTAAATGCAGAATGAAAGAATACTTACGGTGAACTATTTTAAATGGGAAATAAGCCACAATTTTACCAAAAAAATGAATTTATTAACGTTTCGACGCCCAAGTCGGGTGTCATTGTCAAAATACAAAATAATACTAAATAAACAAAAATGTTGTTGCTTAGTAAAAAATTCTTCTAATAATTTATTTAATCTGACTCATTTATATCGGCAATTCAGGCATGTATTATACATTTTAAAGTAGAAGACTTTAAAATGATATTGCTAATATTGATGAGTTGCGTTCCTGGGACGACTGTACTAAAAGATAGTTCATTCGATTACATGAAATATTTTAGTAAAGTCGTCCCAGGAACGCAACTCATCAATATTGGCAATATCATTTTTGAAAAAGTCAAAACCTTTTTGAAGTCTTCTACTTTAAAATGTATAATACATGCCTGAATTGCCGATATAAATGAGTCAGATTAAATAAATTATTAGAAGAATTTTTTACTAAGCAACAACATTTTTGTTTATTTAGTATTATTTTGTATTTTGACAACGACACCCGACTTGGGCGTCGAAACGTTAATAAATTCATTTTTTTGGTAAAATTGTGGCTTATTTCCCATTTAAAATAGTTCATTATAAAAATGACACAAGGAAATAGCTTCAGAAAAACATTACTTACGGTATTAGTGAGGGCTGAAAGTCCTTGAAAACTTCTATAATGTTTATTTTAATAAGTTAGTGGTGAAAAACTAGGAGAAAATTTAGTGTGATTATTAATTTCAAATATCTATTCAAATAAATAAAAAGAAACTTTTTAGTTATTCTAAGGGACTTACGGCCCTCGGTAATAATTTAGTCTGTCATTCTGCATTTAAATTTTTCAAAAATATTTATTACTTTTTTCAGGATTCAAATATGTCTGTGGTAATATTTTCCAAATCTAACATTTGCTATCTTTGTCATACAACGCGCTAAGTTGAACAGAATGTGCTGACAAGACGGTGACAATTTTAGATACTTGACAAGGCTTCAGGAATATTTTGAGTTGTTTATTAAATAATATTGATCGTGTATTTGATAAATAATTAATTTAAGACATGAAATTAATAAGAAGTTATTTGTTGTTTATTATTTATGGAAGATTCCAAGCAGATAATACACCAGGATATATTCTGTGATCCAAGTATTTTGTTGTGAAAGATGTTCAAAATTTATCTAAGCATTCCATAGTAACAATATATTATTACTAAAAAAATCCCTTTCACTTTTCTTCTTTTCTCGATTAAGTATTAGTTTCTATTGCATAGGTAGTAAATAAATTATTATAATCACTGAAAATTATATTAATTAACTGAATTAAATATTTAAGCGTTTATACAAGTAACAGTTATCCAAGAACATTCAAAAGTCATCTCTAAGTTAATGGTGACAATGTCATTGTCAAGTGATGTTTATGTACGTATCCATACCAGTCAGCATTTTACTATATACACGTAATTTGCCGTGTAAAGAAAGAAAAAGTGGGGATAGCCGTAAAATATTTGCTCTTGCGCTCTTAAAAACAAAAAATACCAAAAATGACGGACATGTGTACGAACGTGGTTTTATTATTTCAATATAAAAATAATAATAAAAATGTACAAATTATACCTTTTAAATAGGCATGTACTTATTTCATATTGTACTGTTTATTTATTCATGTTAAAAAGTCCAACAACAATATTATAACCTTTAACTACAAAATATAGTTAGGGTTAGGATTTGATTCAACCAATTCGAACTGCACAAGTCTCTGATTCAAAATAAGCAGAAAATCTGCAAATTCTTATGATTGTTGCCAACTTCAAATTTTTGCTCTACGAACAGATAATTTTAGTACATTGTTTCACGGTTTTTGCTGTAAATTTTAAAGAACCACTTGGATTGACATGAAATTTGGCATACGCATAGTTAACATGTCAAAGAAATAAAGTGATATTGTGCCGATGTGTGCTTTTACCCTGGGGGTAAGTTTCACCCCTTCTCGGTGGTGAAAAAATATATCCAAAATAAGTTAGGAAATTGATAAACTGACTAATTTTAAGCAAGTTTTGTTCTATAGAGTTTTTTCATTAAGTCAATATTTTTCGAGTTATTTGCGAGTGAATATGTTCATTTTCAACAAAATAACCACGGTTTTTCGCAAATAACTCAGAGTATTTTGTCGAAAAAAAAAAACATTCTTAAACAAAATATAGCCTGTAAAAAAGAGAAAAAAATAGTGTATACATGATGTCTCTAGACCTAGTAGAAGCAGAGCTATAGCTAATGAAAAATTGGTTCATATTCGCCAAATTTGAAATAGAATATTTCAACTTGAAATATCCAGAAAATTAAGCCCTTTTTGGAGCAAACTCGTTATAACTTTTTTAAAGTGCTTAAAAAAAGCTCTATTTCTGTTTTTATAAAAAAAGTTTCTAGCATTAAAAATTACGTTCAAACTAAAGTTGGTCCCTTTTCTTTTGGCAAAAAAAAATCGGGAAAATCACTCCCTAATTAGCAACTAAAACGAAATTATAAGTTACCGTTTCACAAGTTGCTTTACTTATGTTGCGTTTATATGATCTGTAAGTTTTATCGATTCAAAGGGCTTATTTTTGAAAATATTTGGTTTTAAAGTAAAATTTTTTATTTTGAAAAAAATGCTTTTCTTCAAAATAACTTAAAAATTATTCGAAATACCAAATAATAAAAAAAAATTCAAATAGTAAAAAAAGTCACATTTGCTTTTCTGAATATTTTGTATTTTTTTTGTTTTTCTGTAAGCCAAAAATTGGTTAAGATATGGCTGTCCAAAACGTTCATACACTCGTGATTAGTGACTCCCTGAAGCCCTTTCAACTACAGCTCTTTTAAAAATAAGGACTTTGAACCGAAGAAACTTACAGATCATATAAACAATACATACACGAGTAAACCAACTTGTGAAGTGGTAGCGATTAAGTTAATTTAAGATGCTGATTATGGGGTGATTTTCCCGATTTCTTTACCAAAAAAAAGGGGGACTTAACTTTATTTTAAGCGTTACTTGTTTACTTTTGATGCTAGATTTTTTTTATAAAACAAAAATAAAGCTTTGTTTTAACACTTTAAAAAGCTGTAATGAGTTTTCCCCAAAAAGTGCTTTATTTTTTTATTAGTGCTCGTTAAAATATTCGATTTGGAATTTGACGAATATGAACCTATTTTTCATTAGCTATAACTCTGCTTCTTTTAGGTGTAGAGACCTAATATATACACCATTTTTCACTTTTTTACGGGCTATATTGTTGTTTAGAATGTTTTTTTCCGACAAAATACTTATTTTTGAGTTTTTTTTTTTAAAGAAAACCGTCTAAAAACGTGGTTATTTTGCTGAAAAATGAACACATTCGCTCGAAAATAACTCGAAAAGTATTTTAATGAAAAAACTCTATAGAGCAAAAGTTGCTTAATAATAGTCAGTTTATCCATTTCCGGAAATCACTGACAGTTTCTTGTTGTCGTGCGAACGTTTATTATGAAACGCTTCATGCAGTTGCTGATGCCTGTGCGAACAGACCTAGTGTTATAACCATAGACATAATAATAATAATATACTAGGTAAGGTATGGGCCGCTCTGTGCATCGAGGTGTAACGCCGATATCAAGGATTTCATTGGCCAATATTCACTTTGAGTGGCCTAGCCGTCTTTGTTTGTTACATATGCCGAATCGCTTCGTTAAAAGAGATACACCGATCGACTGCCCGCGCGTTACGCTATTTTGCTCAGTATGCCTTGTCTGTTCTTATTAGCTTTGTTCGTGAATAGTCCATGACTGGTTTCTGACTGAGTTTTTAAGCGCTTGAAAACGGAACTGCGCATGCGAAAGAGTCAGAAAACAGTCATGGGCTGTCTCCACGAACAAAGCCATCATGTATATGGTTATACCCATTCAAATTAGGTGGTTGGTATTATTTCATGAGACAACAAATGGGTAATATGATATCAAAACCAATGTGCAGTACATTTGTTGATAAACAGAATAAAAGAAGGTGATCATCTGTGAGAGAAAAACAAATGATAAAATCGGTTTATGAGGAATTACGCAGAAGAAATCAAGATATGTTTAGAGAAGACGTCTCGGCATTGTGTGGAGATTTAAGAGGGTAAGCGCAAGTGTTTTACGACTATCCCTAATTTTTCTTTCTTTACGCGGCAAATTATGTGTAGTAAAATTCTCACTGGTATCAAACCTGCAGGGGATATAAACATTAGTTGATAATGACATTGTCATCATTAACATAGAAGTACATGCTCTGTACCAAAGCTGGTGCAAAATAGGGTGGGAAAGACAGGTTATTTTGGTTCCAGTCAAGGTTGGACAAGTTCAAGTTCATGGGAAATTTACCTGAAGGTTACCATAAGGTCACTGAACGTCACGATAAGGTCACCTGAACGTTGAGTGCAAGGTAACTTCAAAGTTATTTTACAGTTATTGCGGTTAGACTATTTATTCCAGTTACACATGTGCGTTTAACACGTTCGGTACCCATCTTGAACAAACACTACTTGGCTGGTACCATGTACTTAATGGTTCATTTAGTAACGCAGTACTACCACCGACACTCGTGTGTCGTCATCACCCTTGATGAAACCCTCATGACGATTCACTGTCGTCGTGTGCATTGAAGGAGTTAATTATTTAATTATATCTCAAACTTCAAATTCCTTCTGAATTTTTTTAAATAACGTGATTATAACTGCCAGATAGCGCCGCTACGGACAAGCCACGCATAAGCTAATTAATACTTGTAATTACTTGTAATCATGGGCGCCCACACCCATGGGCAGGGGGGGGGGCCGTGGCCCCCCTGACTTTTCAGGTGCTTTAAATCATATATGGTTATTCAAAGTATACAAAATATAATGTGCAACATCTTCACGTCTGCAAAAATTGTTATATGGGCGCCCGTGCTTGTAATAAGTGTAATTAAATTAATACACTGAATATTTTGGTAAATTTTGCACAAAGTCCATATTTTTGTATTTCAATAAAGTATTTTATTTGTTTTATGTAGGATATGTTTATGTATCAGGAAATAAAACCTGTGAGATTTCTTATTTTCAAAGGAATATTATAGACCAATGCTAGTTTTAGAAATAATTGAATAGGATTATTATATATTAAATATAAATATGTATGTTTTACACAATAAAAGTTGCCTCAAATATTTTTAAAAAAATTGAAAAAAGCCCATCGCTCTCTCAAGTTTCAAGGCTGGCCGATTTTTAGGACCACATTTTGAAGTTTTGTGGGCGATTCCCTTAAAAGGAGATCTTATTATATTTGGCACATTAAAACTTTGAAGAATGTTCTTTCAAATGTAATATAATTTGATTTCTTAGTTGATATAAAGAAAGCTACTATGAATTAAAAAAT
The DNA here is from genome assembly GCF_917563875.1 of Diabrotica virgifera virgifera. Classification (NCBI taxonomy): domain Eukaryota; kingdom Metazoa; phylum Arthropoda; class Insecta; order Coleoptera; family Chrysomelidae; genus Diabrotica; species Diabrotica virgifera. The sequence goes on along the minus strand of NC_065445.1, from coordinate 181,724,967 downwards.
AAAAAGAGGGACCAACTTCGTCCCTAATTGTCCTCTTTTTAAATTTATAAAAAAAATCATTCTTTCTACATATGTAATAGCTATTTGTATAACAAGGGAGGAAAGTGCTACTTTTCCTCCCGAGAATGAAGTTTACTGCCCGACGCGTAGCGGAGGGCAGTAATCATTCAAGGGAGGAAAAGGCACTTTACTCCCATGTTATACATATGGTTTTTCCACCTTCCTCAAATAACAAGTCATTTTTTCATTTTTACTTAATTTATTTATGTAACTAACCAACAAAATTTATTAGAACTAAAACTAACAAGTACGTACAATATAACTGTCAACTGTCAAATATAAGTCAAGTTAATAATGTAAATTTTGTTAAATCAAAATAACAATTTACTGTTTTTTACCATTCTGCAAAATACAGAGTGTTTTATAAATAAACGTTAAAATGTATAGAAACTTACGTAATAGAAAATAGATATTGTACAGGGCGTCAATAAGTTACATTTCATGAATGAAATACCATGACGTCACTTTTACTTTCCTCCCTAGGGAAGAAAAATATTTTCCTCCCTAGGGAGGAAAAGTACAACTTTGCTCCCTACAATCAGGTCCGGAAAAGTATACTTTCAGTAGAGGTAGGTGGAAAAAATAATTTTTCTGCAGGTAATGGTTAAAAAGTTGCCAATTGTTTATAAGCAAAAAATCAACATGTTTTTGCAAAATAATTATTTTGGAATATTTACAATTATTTTTTGTAATTTTTTTTAATAAAATTAATAGTATAAATCTTCTTCTTTCATAATATATCCGTAGTATTACTGTAACTTTATCATTTTCTGACTTATATTGTTGCAAAAATAATCAATTTGGGATAAACAAATTAAATAACTTTTAAACTATTTGACCAATGGCTTTGAAATTTTCAGTTTAATTTAAGCTCCAGAAGTCAACACTCCGTGTAATAAGAAGGTTCTAACTTCATTTTTAAATAGGTTATCTCTCTCTCTTGTCGTTTCCCCATTACTGAGGATCGTGATTTCTTCTTCCAATATTCCTAACAATGTTTCTCCATTGGTCTCTATCTTCAGCTGCTGTAAGAGCTTCGCAGAATGAGTTTCCAGCTGAATTCTTTATTTGGTCGGACCATCTAGTTGGTGATCGTCCTCTTGATTTTCTCCCCGGAACGTTTCCAGAAACAATTAATCTCCAAACTGTCGTCACCTCTGCGAACCACGTGACAAAAGAATTGCAGAATTCGTTGCAGACATATTATGAACAACCTTTTTTTAATATTGAGTTGGTTTAGAATGGAAACGTTTGTCCTATGAGCTGTCCAAGGTATGCACAGCATTCTTCTCCAGCACTACATCTCAAAAGCATAAATTTTTTGGCGCTCGCATGAGCGAAGAGTTCAAGTCTCTGCTCCGTATAGAAATATTGAGAATACAAGGGCATTCACCAGTCTCATCTTCATATTTTGAGAGATAGATCTGTCTTTCCAAACTTTAGTTAGGCGACTCATCGCATTTTTTGCCATACCAATACGTCTCCGAACTTCTGCTTCACAGTTACATCGTTAGTTATAGTAGACCCGAGATAGACAAAAGTGTTTACCATCTCGTATTCCTGTAACTTGTTAGTCAATTGAATAGTGTCGAATCTGTCGACCACCATTATTTTTGTCTTAGCTTTATTGATTTTCAGACCAGCTTTATTGCTTTCGTACTCAACTCTTCGCAGAAGATAAAATATTTCTTGCTTATTTGCTGCTATAAGTGTAGTGTCATCAGCAAATCTTCAATTGGAGATTTTCCTACCAGGTACTGTTACTCCACCGGCCCATCCTTCTAAAACCATCCTCATGACATGTTCACCATAAATGTTAAATAAGTCAGGTGACAACACGCATCCTTGTCTAACACCTCTCTCGGTCTTGAATTGGTTTGAGAACTTCTGATCTAGTCGTACTGTCGCTATATTAGACTGGCACAGATTTTTAATAAGTGTCACCAGGTGCATTGGTGCGCCCATTTCTATTAAAATTGACCACAGACAATCAAATGCCTTTGGGTAGTCAACGAAGCATATAATCATAGGTACTTGAAATTCTCTAGACTTTTCAATGAGTTGTCTCAGGTTCAGGATTTGTTCCCTTGTACCTTTCACTTGTACCTTTACCCTTTACAAACTCCGCTTGTTCCTGAGGTATTTGGTAATGTAGATAGGTTTTTAATCTATTTTTGATGATATGCAACAAGATTTTACTAGCATGTGTTATTAGTGACAGTGTGCGGTAGTTTTCACATCTGGTAGTAGTTCCTTTTTTGTGTAGTGGGATATAAATTGAGGTACACCAATCAGATGGCCATTTTCCTGAATTCCAAACAGCGACACAGATGGAATGGATGATATGTAATCCTTTGTCACCTAGTTACATGCTGTAGTATTTCACATGGTATTGAATCAATGCCTGGGGATTTATTTCTCTTTAGTGATTTAATTGCATCTTTGACTTCAGCGAGTAAGACAGTAGGTTCTCTAGGGTAGTCAGAAGGCCACTGATTTTCTGCTGATACCTCGTTATTTTTATATAGCTCGCCACAGTAGTTTCGCCATGTTTCCAATATTTCATCAGTATCGGTCTTTAAATTACCTTCCTTATCTATTACAGACCACGTTTGAGGTTTAAATTCTCTGGTAAGGAGTTTTATCTTCTGGAATAAGTCCCTCGGTTCATTTCGACAGGCATGTTCCTCTATCTCTGCATATTTGAGAGATGTAATCAGCTTTATCTTTGCGGCACTGTTTTCTGATTTCTCTCGATAACGGTTTGTATTCATCGTTTGTTCCTTATCTAGTTTTATGTTCTTTTTTTGCGTTGAATCACAGTCCACGTATTATCGGATATCCATGGCTTACGGCCAGTGGAAATCGCTGCCTCACAGTCTTTTGCAGCCTCGATTACCTTATCTTTGAGATATATCCAAGTGTTCTCAGGGTCACTATCTACTTGGTCTAAAGAAAGAGCTTCTTCTAGGTTTTGTTGGAAGTCATTGATTTTTGATGGATTTAGAGACACATTACTTTTCTCTGGGGTCTTCTTCTCTGGGGACTTTAAAACGAAGTCGACCGTTCAATACCAGGAGTTGATGATCGCTTCCACAGTCTGCGCCAGGATATGTTTTACAGTTGATGGACGACGACTTCCATCTTGATCTTATTAGGATGTAGTCTATTTGATTCCTTGTTCGTCCATCTGGGCTGCGCCATGTGTATAATCTCCGTGGATGATGTTGATATAATGTGTTTGTAATTGTAAGATGTTGTTCTACACAGAACTCCACTAGACGGTCGCCATTCTCATTTCTCTGTCCCAGTCCATTTTTGCCCAGCACTCCTTCAATATTTTCATTAGATGACCCCACTTTGGCGTTAAAATCTCCTAAAATTATGACGAGTTCACGATTCGGAATAGCGCGAACAGTTTCTTCTAGACAACCATAGAACCTGTTGATGTCTTCTTCTTGTGCAGCTGTTGTAGGAGCGTATACCTGGACAAGGTGCAGGGTATTGGTGGATATTCTCATTTTAAGGGATATTATCCTGTCATCAATAGTATTATATCCAATTACGCAGTCGTTGAGTGTAGAGGGTACAATTATTGCGACTCCATTTGTACTTTTGTTGTCTGGGCCTTTTCCTCTCCATTGAGTTTCTGAGAGTCCCAGTACCGAAAGATTGTGGTCTGCCATTTCTTTTTCAATTATGCGTAACTTTCCAGGGTTTTGGATCAGTCCCTGGACGTTCCATGTACCAATTCGCTGACATTTTCTTAAATTAAATGAAAATTTGGATTCAGTCGCACAATTTCTGCCAGATGCCTGGTCCCTCACACCTTGGCAGCCGGTAGCAAATTTCACACCATCCGACCCGGAACCGAGATGGCGCCGAGCGTGAGTCGGGTCGCTACACATTCCATCTTCACTTACTGAAATTGTCATCGTTATGGGAAGAAATTCTCTTGGGAAAATTGGCAGTGGTTTCCCTTTGCCTTCTGCACCGCTGTATATGTGCCGTTTCTTTGGCTATCATTCTCGCCGCATGGTCAGTTTTGTAACAGCCAGCTGCCACTGTCCAACCTATCACGATGTCTGGCTACCCTCACTTAGTTTAACCTGCAGACCAATGCAGTTGCCCGGGATGTGGCACGTGGAGCCATAAGTGAGAGTTGAGTGCCTTATGAGGACCAGTTATCAAAAAACAATCTCCCGTCGATGACCTTTGATGTGGTCGTTGATGTGGTGGCGGACATATGTTTATAGATGAAACGGTCATTATTTTTCATGCAGAATTTTCCCTTAAAGTTTGTCGCACTTATTTAGAAACACCCTGTATTGATAAAGAACCTTGCTAGTTGTTAAAATATCTAACTTTTTTATTATCCAACATAAGCGAATGAATCAAAAAGCAAAATGTTAAGAAAGCCTAAGGCTACAGTTGAATTTTAATTTCAATATTTTATATACGCTAGAATATTCCACAGGGTGTTCCGAACTTTGAGGAAAAAACACACTATCATTGTTACACCCGGTATAAAATAACACTTACCTGTGTAGCAATAATATTACAGCGATATTGTTGAAGAATAAGGCTATAACATATTGAAAAAATCACTTAAATCGGCCAACAGGTTTAGGAAATACGAGACTTCAAAAATGACCAAATTTTTAGGTGGGCCGATTTCTATGCACGTAAGTTTACATTAATCGTTAATAATGGAAAATATACGAAAATGCCTACGTTGTTATTGTTGGAGCATAAAATATTTACAATAGTTTTTGTTCGATCAGATTTCTCGTAAACTAAATGTCCAGTTCGTTGAAACCGCTCTAGTAAATTTTGAAAAGTTTCTCTTTTTGGTTGTCATCTATCATGGAATTGCTGAGGATAAATTGGCTGTCATAGCCAACTAGATAGAATATTGTATGTTTTTTATGAATATTAAACACACCAACAATCTTAACTACGTAAGTATTTTGATATATCAACCAGTATTAATAAATAAAGGGTCAGTCGAGATTAATATGTGTTTATTTTCGAAAAATTATTTATGATTGAATATTTTCATGGCAAACCTAATAAAATTTCACGTAATTTTTGTTGCGATTAATGTTTGGCTTAAAGAACTACGAATAACTTACAAATTAAAGCAGTTAGGTATAGGGAATGCTTAAGAAATAAAAAACTAGTATAAAATATCATTTCATTACAGTACAAAAATACAGGGTGTTCCATTTAAGAAAACTTAGAAAATACCGAGTTTCGACCAACCCTGTACACTAAAATTAAACATTTCGCTATATTATTAATTTTTAATATTAATAGACTATGTATATTAAAACTCATTTGAACATAAATGGAGTTTTTGATATCAAATCAGTACAATTCTACAGGGTGTGAAGTTTGCTACAAAATTTATAAAAAAAAACCGTAATTATCTTTTAAACTACCCTGTATAATATTACAAAACCTCATATTTTAAGAAAGAAGACATCGAGCAGAATCCAAAAATGTAACAATATACAGGGTGTTCCGTTTAAAAAAAAACAAGTTACCAACTTCCGATATAACCGGAAGTAGCAAAGAGGTCAACATATTTTCATTAAATAGTTCATTGATACCTCAAAACCCCCGTATTCCAATTTTCATGATTCTCTTACCTTTAGTTCTCGAGATATTTCTAATAGGCCCTTTATCTGCCTCACCCTGTATATTAGTTTTTTCAGGATTCGAAAAAAATGGACACCATGTCCGTGGTAATATTTTCCAAATCTATCTTTGTCTTACAACGCACTCAGTCGAATAGAATATTGTCAGTCAGACATTGACAATCAGTGACAATTTTAAATTTTTGACATGGCATCGGGAATATTTTGAGTTGTTGATTAAATAATATTGATATATACATAGTGCATTTGATAAATAATTGATTTAAGACGTGAACTTAATAAAAAGTTATTTATTGTGTATTATTTGTGGAAGATCCAAGCTGAGAATACATCAGGATAATATATTCTGTGATCCAAGTATTTTAATGTTGTTCTGAAGCTATTTCCTTGTGGCATTTTTATGATTAATTATTTATGTGGGAAATAAGCCACAACTAAAATGAAAAAATAGTTTTATTAACGTTTCGACGCCCAAATCGGGTGCCGTTGTCAAAATACAAAATATTACTAAAATAAACAAAAATATTGTTGCTAAGTAAAAATTCTTCTAATAATTTATTTAATCTGACTCATTTATATTGGCAATTCAGACATATATTATATTTTAAAGTAGAAGACTTTAAAATGATATTGCCAATATTTATGAGTTGCGTTCCTGGGACGACTTACTGAAAGATAGTTCATTCGATTACATGAAATCAACCCCAACTCAAGAATATCCGTCACAAAAAAATTATAGCATGTGATCTGTCTTTAAAAAGACAACCAAATGCAACGACAGTAAAATTCTCGCGTTAGAGACTTCATAGTAAATCACAAGGGAAAACCAGGAAAAACCCTGTGATACTATCCCGACATCGTAAGTATTTGGTCTTACATTTAATTTACTCTCAAAAAATAATACCAAATTCTGACTTGTAACATGTTTAAATTATAAATAATATTAATAATACTAGATATATAAGTAATACTAAAATATAAAATATGTACTAGCTCGATATTATTGACTTACTAATCTTGGTATTTTCTTTCTATTATACAACGGCACCCGATTTGGGCGTTGAAACGTTAATAAAATTATTTTCTCATTTTAATTGTGGCTTTATTTCCCATATAAATAATTAATCCAAGTATTTTGTTGTTAAAGATGTTCAAAATTTTAAGCGTTCCATAGTAACAATATATTATTAAAAAATCCCTTAACACTTTCCCTCTTTTCTCGATTGAGTATTAGTTTTTGTTGTACATATAAATTATTACAATCACTGAATACATAGTAGAATACATACAAAAAAAATTATCAGTAGTAATTGCACAAGAGCTCTAAAATTATTGAATTTTTCCCGAGTGACACTTTGACAGTTTTAATTTCACGAGCCGAAGGCGAGAAATACTAAGAATATCAAACCATTCTTACCTCTAAATCATTTGATAAAAATTTTATCCTCCTTCAGTTTTTTGAGCACGTTTGAGAAAGTAGGGGTAGTTTTTACCCGTAAAAATGGGTTTTTAAAGGGTTTAAATAGTCAATAATTATAGTTAGAGTATTAAATAATAATTTATTTAATGGATCTGAATAAATTTCACTCCTTTTAAGCTTTTTTTTTATAGATCTTGGCAATAAGGAGTAGCTTTCACCCCTAAAAAAAAAAAAACGCAAGTCTGTACAATATAGATTTTAAAGTAGAGGGTAAGGTGAACTTATTTCCAAATTTTCATGCAAATCGGTCCATTCTGTAAAAATTGCGAGGTTTTGTCCTATTTTAAGCTTCATTTCTTGGACTATAATTTGTAACGTTTAATATACCATTTTCCGATCAAGGTACTGGTCTTTGTTACAGGTCATTGATGCAGTTCACGGTGATTATGCATACGTCTGTCATACCATCTTAAGGTAGATTAGGAAGTAACATTCCAGATATATTTTTATTTTAAAAAACTAGTTGTAGTTTGGTATAACGGTCGAAATGTACTTTTATACTATAGTAGGGGAAGGAAACTATGCTAAATTTGCAGTTATTCAAGCTATTTGGTTGTGAAGATTAGGTCCTAAAACCAAAAAAGTTAAGTAAAATTGTCCATTTAAGTTGGGACTTCCCATTTTTAAATTTAATTTTCCATTTCCAACAATCGTTTTTTCCGATTATAGCGCCCCCTATCCATAATTCGAAAAAATGTCTCGAATAAAAGTTTCCTATTTTTACATGTAGGTATATACACCGTTCTTAGGCGTCAACGCCCTTCGGTAGGGATCTACGGGGGAGTTTCACCGAGCCGCAAGCCCTTATCCTTTGCCGTACTGCTCCCTCATAGGTCGATCAGATGCCCGCATATTCAGGTCTAAGCGCCAGATTCATATTTAGAATTTTATACTGACGCGTTAGCCTTTTTGTTTTCCGATGACCTGGGCTGGGCTTGAACTCTCGTACCTCACGGCGAAGTGAAGTGCGGGTCAGCCGCTAGTCGCACTGAGCTATCTGATCGACGATTTTTACATAAGGAATCCAAATCTGCAATAAAAAGTGGGGGCTCCTATTTAAGATTTTAAAGTCCCCCCACCCCAACTCCGTGGGGGGTCGTGTTTGATGTCATTCGATAGATTTTTTAAAAATGTTAAATACGTGTGTTTTGCAGTTTTTCGATCTGATGTTCATTTCGCGAAATATCGCGGGGTTCCTATTTAAAATATTAAATTTACCCCCTACCCCTCTCCGTGGGGGTCGTGTTTAGTATCATTCGATAGATTTTTGAAAAATATTGAACACATACTTTTTAGTTTTTCGATCTGACGTTTATTTCTCGAAATATTCGCTTATTTCTTGTGAAACTTTGTGACTAACCATTTTCCTTACGCCCAGCTCAAACCGTTACATTTTTGAAATATACAGTGGGTGATCATATTATTAGAGCCACCTAATAAATTTCAATGTTTTAGTTTAGAGGAAGGGTACATGAGGAACTGTACATACTCCTACCTTGTATAGAGGCTCCTATGGGGAATAACAAATGACCATTAAAAAGTGTCTGCTCCCATTGTTTTTTAATATACAGGGCGAGTTTCGCATTTTGACAGAAATTTGTATTCGTCATAATTTTTGAACGGTCAGATCGATGTGTCTCTTATTTTGGTCAATCGTTACACTATTACCACCTAATCAACTGATTTATTCAAACTAGAAAAAAATCAGGTCCGGCTTTAAAAAATTAGTTCGTTTGGGTCTATAAGAGGTACGAGTATGTACAGTTCCTCATGACTCACCTTGTATAATTGAATAATTGAGCTGTATCATATATTAATTAATTTGTTTCCATTTTGCTGTCTTGTTACACTTTATGAAAGTGCAATAAATAGTCTGACAATAGTGGCAACATGCATGTGTCGCAATGCGTGACTCAGATGCCATTGCTTGTCAGTGCTGCCCAGCCTAGCTTGCAACTCGTGTGCCTATTATTTTGTATTCTTGGTGTTTAGAGTTATAATAAACTTTGTGAGTTTCCATTGCTCCCTAGTGATATTCTGACAGTCCTATACTATGTTTTAGTCCTGTCGCCAGGGGGGGGGGTACAACGGCCTCTTTAATTCAGATGGACTTACCCAAGTTTTTTTTATGTATTTTGACCCATAGAACAGGAATTTTTTGGGTAACACTTGATCCGGATGTCGATAAGATTGTTATAAACAAAGAACTTGAGGAATTAAATAACAGTGATTTTTCGCAAAATACAACATTTTTTGTATTTTTTGGGTGATTCTCAGCAATAAATGTTCCTACAAGTTTTTTCGTGGGATGCATAGTTTTCGAGATAAACGCGGTTAAACTTTCAAAAAAAAAGAAAAAGTGCAATTTTTGATTCCGAATAACTTTTGATTAAAAAATAAAATAGTAATTCTGCTTACTGCAGTTGAAAGTTCAAGTCAAATTCTATTGGTTTTGATTATTTGCATTGCTAAAAATTAATTTTTTTATTGTTAAACAAAGCTATAAACAGTAGCTATATAGTATAGTAGCTATATAGTAATACTATAAATAGTATTTCCCGTGCCCAATGCATGCGTTTTAATGTACGTAATCTACGTAGAAATTGTCCTGATGCGCGCCTACTTCTAATGAGAAATGCATTGAAAACATTCAATCACTATGTGTTTATAGCTTTGTTTAATAATAAAAAAAATAATTTTTAGCAATGAAAATAATCAAAGCCGATAGAATTTGACTTGAACTTTCAAATGCGGTAAGCAGAATTGCTATTTTATTTTTCAGTCAAAAGTTATTCGGGTTCAAAAATTGCAATTTTTCGATTTTTTGAAAGTTTAACCGCGTTTATGTCGAAAACTATGCATCCTACGAAAAAACTTTTAAAAACATTTTTTGCTTAGAATGACCCAAAAAATACAAAAACATGCGAAAAAACTTGTAAGAAAATTTTTTGCTTAGAATGACCAAAAAAATGTTTCGTTTTGCAAAAAATCGCTGTTATGTGATTCCTCAAGTTCTTTGTTTATAACAGTCTTATCGACATCCGGATCAACTGTTATCCAAAAAGTTCGTATTCTACGGGTCAAAATACATAAAAAACACTTGGGTAAGTCCATTTGAATTAAGGAGGCCGTTGTACCCTCCACTGGCGACAGGACTATTTTGTGAATTTAGTAAAAATTGCGCGTTCGTTACAGTAGTTGTACCACAGAACATCATGGGAAATCCAAAGACATCTCACTAAGGAAAATAGCAGAAATAAAAACTTTAATATTCAATACTAATCACTCCAACAGAAACATAGCATCCATTTCTAAAGTTTCAAAAGCAACGTGGACCGTATAAAGAAAAAACGTACATACCATTATTAAACAAAAGTAAAATTTTCTGAGGTGGCTCTAATAATATGATCACCCACTGTACACTGTTATGCATGTACTTAACTTACATTATCTTAATCTGACGATTTTGAGTTTATCTAAGGATAGATTTTTTGGGCCCCCTTCACGAACTACCCTCTATTGAGATCCAATATATGATAAGAGTACATTTACAGAGTACAAGTTTTCTCTCCGTGTGATAATCTGACGCGCCCGAGTAACTGCAAAAAGGCCCGCTTGGGTTCCCCTACCAATATCAGTCTGTGAATAAAGTCTGCAAATAAGATGCCTAAGAATAAAATGCATTGAAATGTAGAAGTTAAAAAGTCCAAAATTGAAAACGCAGTGTCGGAACTAGAACAGCTTCTAAGGAAGCCGTCAAAGGGTTCTGTAAGAATTTATTATTTATAAAGTGTGTAAGATTTATTGTTTTTTCTAATTTTCGGGGTACTTTATTAAATTATTTTGAGAACATTCTGTTTTATTGTTGTATTTTGTTTGGTTTGGATGTTTCCATTCACATTACGTTTTGATACTTATAAGTCGATTCGCTTTTCTGAGACACAACTGTCTAGTGACGTTAGTAATTTATTTTTTGGGAAATTCAGTTGCTAGATGTGCCTGGAAATTACTACAAAACCAAACATATCTTCTATTAGCCAATATTATTAATAGTAAACAGATATAAATAACATAAACCTTACGCCTACCAATAATTAGTTATTTACACCATACATTATAATGTATTGATAACAAATATGAGAAAATTATTTATTGTACAAAATAAAAATATTTTGTAAAAATAAACTTCACAAAATTTTATGAGATTAGTATACACTCCCACTATTTCTAATAATTCTTTTTGAGGTAGGAATTTCTGTGTTGTGTGTTTTCTATTCCGCATGGGTCAAAGTGAATCTCAGCAGAGCGAATTCAGTATACCACTATAATAATTGTGACTCAATCCCATATAAACATAATACTAAATTAAACATGCCACAAGTTTCAGCATATAGTAATATTTTGTTTTTTCATTTTATTGTATTTGTTTTTCTTTGTTCTCTAACTATTTAATTTAAATAAATAGAAACAGACTGTTTGACTTGTACACACTTCTATATAAATCAAAACGGGAACTGGTGTATGTTTTCAAAGACTGATAGTGTTTAAATAAATTTATTAACATCGGCTAAGTACTTTCAGCATTTTTAATGTCATCATCAGAGCTATCGTCTTATAATTATAACTACCTTAAATGAAGAGAAAACTTTGAACAAACACATTCTAATATTAAAAATTAACCCAGGGATCTAACCACTGGTCAGGGTAAAAACCCTGAAATGTATAAAATAATCACATTTAATGTGTTTTAAAAAATGTCGTCTTTGCATATTGTCAGTAACAGCTGTTGATTGTAAAAAATGGTAGCCATTTTTTAAAACAAATTAAATGTGATTATTTTATACATTTAAGGGTTTTACCCTGACCAGTGGTTAGATCCCTGGGTTAATTTTTAATATTAGAATGTGTTTGTTCAAAGTTTTCTCTTCATTTGAGGTAGTTACAATTATAAGACGATAGCTTTGATGATGGCATTAAAAATTCTGAAAGTACTACTTAGCTGATTTTAATAAATTTATTTACACACTATCAGTCTTTGAAAAGATACACCAGTTCCCGTTTTGATTTATTTAATTTAAGTCTGTTTAGGAATTTTTTTACATCCTGTCTTATCTTAATATTTAGAAATTCTAATATTCTTATGTACCTACTTATTATTTTAGATCGATTTGACCGGTATGTATTCACAAGATTTAATACGGAAAATCTTAGGACCATTTGATATGCCGTCAACTTCCTCCTCCTCCTCCTCTAACTCAACCAGTGCAACAACGGCATCAACAATGCAGCCATTAGTAGTGTATAATCAGCAGATGACCGAAAGAGACAACCAAATGTATTCCATCCATCAATCCTGGTCATTACTATATGACAAGATAGCTGCAGTGGAAGACGATAAAAAAAATTGAGGCCAGAGAAAAAGAAATTAATAAAATACAAAAGGAACTCGAGCTGGAGGCCAAACAGCTACAGAAAAGAAAACTTAAACTTTCAATTTACTGTAATTTATAATGATATGATGAAAATATACAATTTTAAATAAATTTATTTTTATGTTTTACCTTTTTTTATTAATTAGGAAGAAATAATTATGCAACGTTGTAGACTTAATTAGAATGCAATGTTGTTAAAGAAACAGGTATTAATTAGCTTACGAGCGGCTTATCAGTAGCGGTGCTATTTGGCAGTTATAATCACGTTATTTAAAAAAAATTGGAATTAAAGTGAAAAATGTTTGAGGTATAATTTGTATATTCTCAGATTATACAAGGTGATATCTTAATACAAAATTTGAAAAAAGTTAAAATATGATTGCAATTTTTGATCTCGATATGAATATGTATTGATTTCGAGATAAAACAGATATTATAATTAAAATTTTCGTTATTTAAAATAATGCAGAAGGAACTAAATTGAAAAATGATTGAGGTATATTTATATATTTTCAGATTATATAAGGTGACATAGGATCGTCACAGATTAGAATACCTGGTATTAAATTAACTTGTTTAGTTTCATCAGGGTTTCATCAAGGGTTTCAACACGATATTCGAGTGTCTGCGTTACTAACTGAACCATTAAGTACGTAGTACCAGCCAAATGGTGTTTGTTCAAGATGGGTACCAAGCGTGTTAACGCACGTGTGTACCTGGAATGAATGGTCTAACCGGAATAACTGTACAGTAAATTTGAGATTACCTTGAACTCAACCTTCAGGTGATGTTCAAGTGACCTTATCGTAACTTTCCCATGATCTTGAACTTGTCCGACCTTGACTGGCATTAGTCTAATTACATCTGTAAAGTATCTTTAAGGTTACCTTGAACTCGACCTTCAGGTAACTTTCCCGTTATCTTAAACTTGTCTGAACTGTACTGGAACCAGAATAACCTTTGTACCCTGATTTGTACACAGGTAACCTTTCTGTGACCTTAAACTTGCCCGGCCTTGACCGGAATCTGAATAACCGGTTTTTTTACCCAATTTGTACCACGAATGGTGCAGAATAACTACTAACGTATTTATTGAAATTTTATTGTCGGCACCAACGTGGAATACCTATTATGTACCAACGAATATAGACGTAGTAGTAAACGGTTACTCTTTATAAATAATAGGGCATTTCAAGACTTTGACGTTTATGTCACCGCTGACAGTCAGGGACTAGTCGACACGTGGATGACTAGAAGTCCGTGACGGTCAGCGAACGAACATATTTTATTTGTTTATTTTTTTGACATTGTGTTTCTTAAAAATTTTTATCCCTTTAATAGTTTTTTAGTTATATTTTGCGAATATATTGTTGTTGATTTTGTGTAGTTTTTAGTTGTAGAAGTACTTGGACGACTTTATTTAGTTTTAAGCAGTGAATAAATTATGATGAGTAAATATTTTCGAAAGTTGTTGGTAGACAATACAGATGTTTCTAGTAGCTACAGTAGTTAGTTATTTAGCATTTTTATAGGACATTTCATAGCTTTATTTAATATATTTAACCATTGTCTTTGTCTCTCAGATCATAACTTATTTAGTTCAGTTGGTTTTATGCTTACAATGTAGTACTGATGGTAAACGATAAAACTGAACTTTATCACGATTACTTCGCATTCCACACCTCAAAACACAATAGAAATGAAGCATATTATCGATTCTTAAAGTAAAAGTGTTAAATTAATCCTTGTGCAAAACAAAATTACAAAGAAACGCAACTAAAACACAAAGAACTGATAGAATAACATTTATGTTTGCCTCTCCTCTGTCAGTTTGAGTTAGTGTAGTGTCACTTATATTGTTAGTCAACTTTTCCCATGCGTCACGATTCATTTTCAAACAAATTAACTCGAAACATAAAATGAAACGAACGTTGATGTGTATATACATTTTGTATACTGTATACTACACACATTGGCGTACGTTTCACTTTATGTTTTGATTTAATTTGTTTGAAAATGAATCGTGCCACATGGGAAAAGATAAAATGGAACTACTATAGCATGTATCATTCTCACATACTCCATAACGACACTGCTTCGTTGTTCTTTTTCGTACATATTTATATCATAATAATAATCGATTTAAAAAATACATTTGCCAATTGAGGCACTTTTTTTATTTTCGTATTTCATTTTTTCAATAACTATACTAGTGTTTTTTATCATAATTGCTTTATTTTTATTTATACAGGGTGTAACAAAAATACAGGTCATAAATTTAAACACATATTCTGGGACCAAAAATAATTCGATTGAACCTAATTTACCTCAGTACAAATGTGCACATAAAAAAAGTTACAGCCCTTTGAAGTTACAAAATGAAAATCGATTTTTTACAATATATCGAAAACTATTAGAGATCTTTTATTGAAAATAGACATATGGCATTCTTATGATAGTAGCAACTTAAGAAAAAATTATACTGAAATTTATACACCCTATAAAAATTTTATGGGGGTTTTGTTCCTTTAAACCCCCCCAAACTTTTGTGTACGTTCCAATTTAATTATTATTGTAGTAACATTAGTTAAACACAATATTTCAAAAACTTTTTTGCCTCTTACTCGTACTTTTTCGAAAAGTCAGCTTTTATTGAGATATTTTGAATATTTGTCAAATCCACCACATATTTGTATATGGCTAAGTACGATCTTGGAGACTTGGTAATAATAAGAAAATTTATTTATGATTTACATTTTTAGGTATGTTTTGAACCATATTAAAAAAGAAACCACATCTCGATAAAAGGTGCCTTAACGAAAAAATACAAAGAGGCAAAAAAGTTTTAAAAACACTGTGTTTAACTAATGGTACCGCAGTAATAGTTTAATTGGAACATACACAAACATTTGGGTGGTTTAAGGGAACAAAACCCCCATAAAAATGTTATGTAAACATATTAAAAAAGAAGCGGTGACTCGATAAAAACTGCCTTATCGAAAAAATACTAGGAGGCAAAAAAGTTTTAAAAATATTTAGTTTAACTAATGGTACCACAATAATAATTTAATTGGAACGTACAAAAAAGTTTGGGGGGGTTTAAGGGAACAAAACCCCTATAACATTTTTATAGGGTGCACAAATTTCACTATAATTCTTTTTTAAGATGTTCCTGCCATAAGAATGCCACATGTCCATTTTCAATAAAAAATCTAATAGTTTTCGATATAAGTATTCGAAAAAATCGATTTTCATTTTATAACTTCAAAGGGCTGTAACTTTTTTTATGTGCATATTAGTACTAAGGTAAGTTAGGTTCAATCGAACTATTTTTGGTCCCAGAATATGTGATTTAATTTAGGACCTGTATTTTCGTTACACCCTGTACTAACCTCACCCAACAAGCGCACAAAAATGTGATGAAAAGGCCTATTCGTCTATATTAGTTGCTAACACACTGTAAAAAAAAACGCTGTCCGCATGCGTACTTGATTTATTGTAAATTGATTTTAAATCAGATGGTGAGTAATTATTTTTCATGGCCAAATTATTAATACATGTTGGAATGGGGGACTCTTTGGTAAACCTTGCATTTTGTAGGATAAATATTTTTTCGGCTAATTGAGATAATTATCTTGAGAATTACCAAAAAACCCAGTTAGTAATAAATTTTTGAGAATTGTCAAATCAACATATTTCACCGTTGTTAGCTATCACAAACAAAAATTGTTGTAAGGATAAAAGCTGGGTGTCTCGTCAAAATGAAGCTACTCACGAAAAATTAGCTTTTTAGGAATAAATGGTAAAAGTGGGGTCCAGCGACGAGACCCGATAGGTCCAGCAACGTCGGTGAACACCTGCTTTTACTCGCATCTTCTAAAAAGTGGTAGATCATTGAACGATCCGCTAATGTTCGATAGGCAGGGAGCTAGCGTAACAATACATTAAGTTTAGACAATCCTATTGACGGAATTATATTAAAAGTTGCTTAATTACTGTTTATATTAGATATGCAATGTCTAAAATAAACTTTTTAAATTGAAACATCATTGGTCGGGTTAGCCTTGGAAACAATTGTAATCACTCAACTAACGTTCTGAAATGTTAGTTGTGTTTGCACACGTCACACTGATCAGTTCCTATTTGACTATTACTAAGTATAGTGCGTCCGTCCAAATATAATCAGCGTGGGCCCATACCAATTTCAACTTTCTTAAAACAAGATTTATCAAGCAGTTTGACCAAAATGTCCAGAAAAGCGTGTCATTCGTCTGCACGACAATGCTTTGCTTTATGTCGCCGAAGAAGTGAAAATGTTCTGAAGCTATTTCCTTGTGGCATTTTTCATAATTAAGTATTTTCGATGGGAAATAAGCCACAATTTTACCAAAAAAATGAATTTATTAAAGTTTCGATGCCCAAGTCGGGTGTCGTTGGCAAAATACAATAAATAAACAAAAATGTTGTTGCTTAGTAAAAAATTCTTCTAATAATTTATTTAATCTGACTCATTTATATCGGCAATTCAGGCATGTATTATACATTTTAAAGTAGAAGACTTTAAAATGATATTGCCAATATTGATGAGTTGCGTTCCTGGGACGACTTTACTAAAAGATTGACTGCGTTCACCAGATGCAAACACATTCACAAATGTTTGCGCTTTGATTCTAAACTTGTTGACAGCGAACTAAACGGTTGGTTGTTTAGGTTAAAATTTGACATTTTGCTTGCTTGGTTTGAACGTAACCTAAAATAAATTTTCTCAATAAATACGTTTTTGAATTTATTTTTTTATTAAAGGAAAAAAGAAAATTTATTTAATAGATAATAACGTAGCAGAATGTCTTCAGTAGCCTTTATTTTATATATAAAACCCTTATCAATATATTTTACAATATATACAATTTAAATTCCCGCCATATTTCAACACGTTTGCAAAGTTCAACTTAAATATCTTATGTTTGCAAAAATGGCGA
Organism: Diabrotica virgifera virgifera; assembly: GCF_917563875.1. Taxonomy (NCBI): domain Eukaryota; kingdom Metazoa; phylum Arthropoda; class Insecta; order Coleoptera; family Chrysomelidae; genus Diabrotica; species Diabrotica virgifera. The sequence goes on along the minus strand of NC_065445.1, from coordinate 181,707,353 downwards.
CCGCTTTCCAAACATGTTTGACGTTAGCAAGTCGTTCAGAACCATAAAGCGCAAACTGATTGCCAACGTTTGCATCTGGTGAACGCGCCAATTGTTCATTCGATTACATGAAATCAACCCCAACTCAAGAATATCCGCCACAAAAAATCATAGAATGTGATCTGTCTTTAAAAAGACAACCAAATGCAACGATGGCAGTAAAATTCTCGCGATAGAGATTCCATAGTAAATCACGAGGGAAAAACAGGAAAAAAACCTCGTGATACTATCCCGACATCGTAAGTATTTGGGCTTATATTTAGTTTACCCTCAAAACTAATACCGAATTCTGACTTTAATGTATATATGCTATTTTAAATTATAAATAATATTAATAATTTATAGATATTATATAAATAATACTAAAATATAAAATATGTACTAACTCGATATGTTAATGACTTACTAATCGTGGTATTTTCTTTCTATTGACTTCCTCTTTTAGTATGGGTAACCACATCCTACTGCATTCTACCGAGGAATTTGCGACACAATTGTTTTCATTTAGCATAATTAGTGCCGCTTCTTTGATTTTTCTCTTTTTGCTATCTGTTTCTTTTAGGACTATACTTGAATCTCTCCACTGAACTCTATGTTCATTATCCCATGCATGTTGACATATTTGAGATCTATCAAATTGTCTATTTTTAATATTTTTAAAGATTGATGTTCACTTATTCTAACGTCTAATGGTCTTGATGTTTCACCTAAATAAAATTGTTCGCATTCACAAGGTATTTTATAAATACAATTCTTTGTTATTTTTTGTTCATTGTTAGGTTTAGTTTTAGATAGAATAGATCTCAATGTGTTTGTTGTTTTGAATGTTGAAGTTATTTCCTATTGTTTTAAGTTTCTCGGATAGTCCTTTTATATATGGTATTGATATTTTCCTCGTATTATTTCTTGTGGATGTTATAGGATCCCGTTCTACGTTGTTCTGTTCCATTCGATCCAATCTTGGCAATTCCTTATTTATAAACGATAAAGGATAATAATTTTTTAACAAAACAGATGTTAACAAATGTTTCTTCTAAAAATGAATTTTTGTTAGAACAAGTAATTTGGCTCTATCATATAATGATTTAATGATTCCCTTTTTAACGTTGATGTTGTAATTTGGTTTGTAATTGAGATATATGTTGGTGTGTGTTGGTTTTCTATACACTTGAGTTTCATATCCAGTATCCTTCTTTGAGACTAAAACATCGAGGAAAGGTAGAGTGTTATTATATTCCTTTTCCATTGTAAATTTTATTGTCTCTTCTTGATCGTTTATAATATTTATGAATGTACATATTCAACAATTCTGATCTATGAGGCAGTATTGAAAACACATCATCTACATATCTCCACCATACTGTGGGTTTTAAATTTTGTTTAGAAATTATATTAGTTTCTAAATCCTCCATAAATATATTAGCCAATAATGGAGATAAAGAAGAGCCCATTGCTAGACCAAAATTTTGTTTATAGAATTCATTATTTAGTTGAAAATAGGTATTATTACTACATAATGTCAATAACTCCATTACAGCTGATACATTTAGTCTTGTCCTAGTTGTCAATATATTATCATTCTCTAATTTCGTTTTGATTATGTTTAAAGTTTTATCTAATGGCACATTTTTAAATAAACTGTTTATGTCAAAACTTACTAAAATATTATTTGAATTAAATTCAATATTTGATAATTTGCTTAAAAAATGTTGTGTATTTTTTATAAATGTGTCATTATTATTTGCAAATGGTTTTATAATATTTAATAAAAATTTTGATAGTTCACTACAAGGAGAATTGATGGTACTACAAATGGGTCTAAGTGGAATATTCGCTTTATGAATTTTCAATGTGAAAATGAAAAGTGAAAAATATGAAAATTTTATGAAGTGAAAATATCTACAACGAAAGAAATAGAGGATATTAGAGTCACCACGCTAGAGTTCCGATTCATCACTCTACGATTTTCACATCTTTAGGCCACTGAAAATGGCGTTAAAAGTTAACCGTTTTTAAATCGACGAAGAAATGCCTTTAAAGAATTCTTCGACCTACAGCTACAAAAATTCTTTAAACATGGTGTGAATATGGTGGTGGAACAATGGAATATAATATGCCTAAAATATAGTAGTATCTAATTATTTGTAGATATATGCTTACCGATAATTTTTCTGAATCAAAGATACGTTTCAATTGAACAACCTTAGTATATTTGCTTATAAAATTAAAACCTATTGACTAAAAAAAATATTTATTGAAAGTTGCTTAATTACTGTTTATATTAGACATTCAATGTCTAATATACACTAATCCAAGAAATTAGCGCACCACCTTAAAAATGGGTTATTTTTAATGTCTCAATTTTCTACACCTGTCTGATTTAAGTGATTTTTTAATATGTTATAGCTTTATATGGCTTTTCATTCACAGTCATTTGTTTCGAGCTTCTGTCACATGTCTTATAATTAAAGACTGGATTATATGCAAAATGCATATGCATATATATGCTGCATACTTCTCATGTTTTTCATAAATGCATATGCCTTGCATATTTGGAGATTTAAGAGCATATAAATGCATATTTTGATGGGAATTTACTCTACCCCATTTAAAAATAAGGTATATATTAGTAACATCAACATCCATTAAAATAAAATGTGAAAGTAAATATTTTGCTGTTAAGCTCCTTTGTTGTTGTACCCATAAACATAATGGGCGTTATTTATAGCTGCAGGTATCATTATCCGGATATTTAAGATTTATAGACTTCTCAGAATTTACAAATTACCTAAGTAAATACCGATTATATTTTGAATAACATTACAAATATTACCTGTACTTTCTGCTGGTGTCGGCCAACTATGAATTATTCTGGGAAAACCAACCAAAACGAAATTTTAAGGCAGCGTTGCCAATTTAGCTTATTTTATGCTAGATTTGGCATATTTTTGTGTTGTTTAGCTTATTTATTTCTTGTTTAGCATATAGCATATTTTCTAGCATATTAAATAATATAAAAATTATTTAGTAAAAATCGAAAATCTTCTAATTCAGAACAAATTTTTATGTTGGCCTTACAATTACTAAAACAACTTAGGAACTCTCTCACAGGAACTTGAAACTGATATCAGTGAGTCAAATCTGATTCCTAACAAAAAATGTTTAACCATTCACACATACACACCTACATCAGCAAATCCCTTCGCCTTCAATAATGTTTATATTAGTACTTATGTCTGTGGACCATGAGATTACTATTAACTACAGGATCATGTTTCAGCATTTTTTAAAACAAATAATTTATCTGTACTGGGTTATGCTTGCTATAGGGATTTTTTATTAGTTGATAATGGAATACCTACTGTTGAACTGATCATTCCATCATTCTTGTGAGGTTTGGCAAATACTATATTGGTCGAGTTGGCAACACTGTTTTAAGGGTAGGATAGATTATTTTATTTTATGAATGGTTAGTCTTAAATCAATCGCCGATTATTCAACTTTTGTGATTGCAAGTTATTGACTATACTGTGTAAAAAAATCATTTTATTATTATTGTGAAAATGCCTAAAGTAGCAAGGGAAAAATCAAGTCTTCTCAGAAGTTGGATTGGAAGTAACAATCATCTAAAAGTTATCGACAGTGAAAGTATGTTTTGCACCATTTGTGATAAAAAGGTAAGTTCTCCACTTCAATAGATTTTTAAACTTATCAAACTTCTTTGCACATCTATGTGTCTGTCTATTCTAAAATGACAAACCGTCCCATTTCTTCAAAAACTGTTTTTTAAAGTTCGCAACGGTTTGGCTTATACAGAGCGAGGTGTTGAGAGTGGCCCACCCTGTATACTACGGTACACTGACTGTACTTTATTGTTTGACGATTTCAATTTCACTTTGAGAAATAAAAAAAAATTGGGGGAGGTTTAAAAAGTTTGATCATTTTAATGTAGGTATCTATTTACGAAAACATCTAAAACATCATTATCATTATATTCCAGATTCCATGTCAAAAGAAATTCCAAGTAGTTCAACACATAAAAACTTCACTTCACCAAACTAAGCTATCAAAAAATGATAATAAACCTCGCCAGCAGATTCTACAGAACAGTTTGCAGATTCAGAATACGTCAGTTGGGCAAGAAACCTTTGCAAAGGATTTATGCCATTTTTTTTTGAACTGCAATATCCCTCTGCACAAGTTAGAACATAAATCGTGTCAAAACTTTTTAAAAACTTATTGCAAGATTAAAGATAAACCAGCTCAAATACCAAGTTCTTCAACTCTTCGGAAAAAATATGTCAGTGCATGTTACAAAGATGTGATGACGAGTATTAAAAATCAGTTAAAAGCCGATTATCTTTGGATTTCCGTCGACGAAACAACGGATACAAAGGGTCGACAAATTGCGAATCTAATTGTTGGAGTTCTTAACGACTCTGGCGATTTTAAAAACTCATACTTAATTAGTGTAAAATGTTTGGAAAAAACAAACTATGCTACAATAGCTAGATTTGTTAACGAATCCCTAACAAATTTTTTTTTACCTGATCAAGTACCATTTGAAAAAATATTATTAATGCTTAGTGATGCCGCCTCATATATGATGAAAGCTGCATCCAATCTTAAAATCTTTTTCCCTAATTTAATTCACTGTACATGTTTGGCGCACGGCCTAAACAGAGTTGCAGAGAAAGTTAGAATTGAATTTCCCAATGTAAACACCTTAATAAATAATGTAAAAAAAGTATTTCTGAAAGCACCACTACGTGTACAGGTATATAGGGAGATGCTTCCCGATATTCCTTTACCACCAGAACCAGTATTAACCAGATGGGGAACTTGGCTTAAAAGTGCTATATTTTTATCTGAACACTACGACGACATCAAAAGCGTTATTTCAAGTTTTGATCCGACTTGTACCGCTATTGATAACTGTCAAAATATTTTTAAAGAAAAGTCTATTAAAAATCAATTGTTGTATATAAAATCGAATTTCGATATCATTGAAAGTTCAATTACAAAATTAGAGGCTCAAAATTTATGTCTTCACAATAGTATGTCTATTGTTGATTCGGTTAAACAGAAAATAACAAATCTGAATGGGGAAATTGGAGTAAAAATTAAAGATAAACTTGATGACGTTTTAAACAAAAATGAGGGTTTCACTTTATTGCGTTCAATAAATAATATAATCAATTTTGGAAACTTCGATGAAAATATTAATATGGATCCGTCTCTAATAGCAAAGTTTAAATATGCCCCAATTACATCTTGTGACGTTGAGAGATCTTTTTCTGCCTATAAACAAATATTAACAGATAGAAGACATAATATTAGTTTAGAAAATATGAATCAATATATGATTATTTATTGTAACAATAAAAATATGTAAATTTGTTTTATTGTACTCTTTTTATAATATTAGTTTAGAAAATATGAATCAATATTGTAACAATAAAAATATGTACATTTATTTTATTGTACTCTTATTTATCTTGTGGTCAAAATAAAATATTTTGCCGTTTTATTTGTCACAAAACCTGAAGTTAAAAAAATATATTAAGAAATAATAATACAATTTGGTTTAAATTCAAACCTATTTATTTATTTTTATTATTTTTTATTTATTTATGTATTTAACGTAAACCATAAAATTATTCATATAAAAATAAGTGCATATATAAATGCATATTTGCATGTTAATTGTGCATATTCAGCTTGTTTTAAAATGCATATTGCATGCATATTTTAGACATTTTTTAGTGCATATTTTCCAGTCTCTACTTATAATCCGTGTATATTAATATGATACACAGATTATACAAAATATAATAGAAGCTCGAAACAAATGACAATCGATGAAAAGCCCTATTCTTTAACAATGTCGCTGTAATAATATTATTGCTAGACAGGTAACTTGTCATTGTATATGTATGGAGTGCACCACACCCTGTAGAATATTTTAGCATTTATGAAATACTGAAATTTAAACCCAACCATAGCCTCAGGTTTTCTTAACATTCTGTTTTTTGATTCAATTGTTTATGTTGGATAATAACACGGTTAGATACTTTAACAACTAACCATATTTTTCATCAATACAGGGTGTGCGATGAATTTTAAGGGGTAATTCTGCATGAAAAAGAAATGACAGTTTGCATAAATGTATGTCCGCAAGTGCTTCATATTCGAGATACGGGGTATTGAAATTTTTCTTACAAACGGACGATTTATTAATTGCTCTAAAACCGGTTGAGATATGTAAATGGTATTTGGTGGGTTTTAGGAGGTAGTTATTGCGCATTTTTTGACGTACAGTTAGGAATTTTATAATCACCATTGGCGTGCATACGGGTAATATGCAAATGCGATGAAAAATGGAGAATATAAAATTCTTAATTTTATGAAAAAAAAAATGCGCAATAACTACTTCTTAAAACCTACCAAATTTCATTTGCATTTCTCGACCGGTTTCAGAGCAATGAATAAATCGTCAGTTTGTAAGAAAAATTTCAAAATCCCGTATCTCGTAAACGAAGCATTTGTCGACATTATGTTTATATAGCAAACTGTCATTTGTTCAGGGAGAATTACCCCTTAAAGTATATCGCACGTATTTAGAAACACTCTGTATTGAAGATGAACATGGCTAGTTGTTAAAGTACCTAACTTTTTTTATTTTTAAACATAAGCGAATGAATCAAAAAACAGAATGTTAAGAAAACGAGGCTATCTTCTTCTTCTAATGGCGCTACAAACCTTTGCGAGTCTTGGCCTGCTTAACAATGTTCTTCCATTCAGCCCAGTCGGATACTTTTCTTCGCCACTGCCTGATGTTCATGGTTTTAAGATTCCCCTTCTTTTACGGGGCCTTCCTATTGTTCTATTTCCTTGGGGCTTCCATCTCTGGATTACTATTACAGCTCGACTATCTGGCATTCTTTCTAGGTGACCAAGCCAGTTTAGTCTTTGTTTCACCCAGTAACCCTGGCGAATGAATTGAGTCACTTCGTTCGGCAATCTTCAGTAAAACACACTTGTACAATAATTGGCAGAGTCTAATAAATTTCAAAGTCAATGTACTTAACATATAGGTCGGTCTGTACCCATCTGCATGCCGGATGAAAAATTATGTTCATGGTTTTAAGATTCCCTTCTTTTACGGGGCCTTCCTATTGTTCTATTTCCTTGGGGCTTCCATCTCTGGATTACTTTTACAGCTCAACTATCTGGCATTCTTTCTAGGTGACCAAGCCAGTTTAGTCTTTGTGTCACCCAGTAACCCTGGCGAATGAATTGAGTCACTTCGTTCGGCAATCTTCAGTAAAACGCACTTGTATAATAATTGGCACAGCGAATGTACTTAACATATAGGTCGGTCTGTACCCATCTGCATGCCGGATGAAAAATTTTTTGATGAAATTTCATACATAGACAAATATTATTTCTAGCATGGGTTGCCTATCAAAATCGTGTCATAGCTATCCTTGGGCAGTCCATAGAAGTTGAAATCAATATTTCAATCCCATTTTTTTAAATTATGGTAGAATTACTTTATTTTTAAATCAAATAGGCATATTCAGTACAATTCATAGATTATATTCAAGGAAAAATATTGAAAAACCAACGGTGGCAAATTTTTAAAGACACCTCAAAATACAATGGATTTTACGGTGGTCTCATCAGAACTTATCATCGGATCATGGTAAACAAAAAATTCAAAAAGATTTTACTAGCTTATAAGTTTCTCAAGGTAACGCTGTCGAGTTATTATAGTTTTATCGATTTTTGACTTTTTGATATCACAGAAATCAAAACAACGAATTTTTTGCAAAAAAGGTGAAAATCAACCTATTTATTATTGTTAAACAAAAATAAGCATAAAACAAAAACATCTTGACAGCGTAACTTCAAGGAATGTCTAAAGAAAACATACCAAATTCCAGGTGGGTCGGTCAAGTAGTTTTTGAGTTACAATGTCTACAGCTTTTGAAAAAGGCAGTTTTGAGGAAAAAGCGTTTAAAGTATTGTCAACTTTTATTTTCAATTTCTTTTTTGTCTGTCAAATCGTAAAAAATGATGCACACCGGAATATCTTGCTGAATCGCGGAGTAATTTACAAAAGTAAATAAGAACAGATGTTGACCGATGTTCACTACGTTCAAGCGTGCTGGCGCGAACCTGCCGCAAAGCGAGTAGAAGGTAGGGATATTCAACACTATCTCCCTACCTTTGACTCGCTTTGCAGAAAGTTCGCGCTTGTGCGTAGTGAGAAACGGTCAACAGCTGTTCTCATTTTCTTTTGTAAATTACTCCGCGATTCAAGAACATATTCCGGTGTGCATCACTTTACGATTTGACAGACAAAAAAGAAATTGAAAATAAAAGTTGACAATACTTTAAACGCGTGTTTCTCAAAACTGCTTTTTCAAAGGCTGTAGACATTATAACTCAAAAACTATTTGACCAACCGACCTGGAATTTTGTATATATTTCCTGTAGATGTTCCTTTAGGTAACGCTGTCGAGATGTTTTTTGTTTTATGCTTATTTTTGTTTAACAATAATAAATAGTTTGATTTTCACCCTTTTTGCAAAAAAGATCGTTGTTTTGATTTCTGAGTGATTCCAAAAAGTCAAAAATCGACAAAACTAAAAAACTCGACAGCGTTACCTAGAGAAACTCATAAGCTAGTAAAATCTTTTTGAATGTTTTGTTTACCATGATCCAATGATGAGTTCTGATATGTCCACCGCAAAATCTATTGTTTTTTGAGGTGTCTTTAAAAATTTGCCACCGTTTTCTACCATAGTTTTCAAGAAAAAATGTGATTGAAATACTTATTGATTTCAACCCTACGGCCTCCACTAAGGATAGCTATGACACGATTTTGGTAGGCAACCCATGCTAGAAATATTCGACCTATATTCGGATCTCATACTATTAGTAGTTTGCGCTCAAATATTCTCAGTTGATTTTCATCAGTGGTTCAGAGGGTCCACGTTTCACATCCATATTATGTGACCACCGGTTTAAAATCTTTATATGCATAAAAGCACTTACTACCGCCATTGATTAATAACTACATAGATACCTCACCTTTAGGAAAAATCGAATTCAGTGTTAAACTCCGCCCACTTACACCTCTTTGCCCCTCAAGTCTAAGTAGGTACTAACTGGCTGGACGGTGGCGACATTTATTGAAATTTTTGCCAAGATTGAAAAATAAATTTGAGTCGCTTGGCTGGCGTAATAGATAACGATATAAGGGTAGTATTCAGCATTTTGCCAAATAATTTTAACGCGATTGTAATCTGTATTTTGGAATTCCGATTTTACTTCAGATAAAACGCTAAAAATTGATTAATAAAAATAGTGAAGAGGTTTTTTAAAAATTATTTAATTATTAATACACTACAAAAAAAACAAAATAGAAAATACATAATAAAATTAGCAGTGATAATTCACATGTAAATTATTTTTTGCAATTTGTAAAAGAATGATATTTTCAGAACTAATGCGAAATAAACTATTTGAAGTTGATATACCCATTCACCCCAGGTAAAATATTGCAAAACAAACAAAATGACAGGGAATTTCCAACATATAAATAGTTGAGAGCCATCTGCCTAGGAACAATAGGTAAAAGCTGATAAACGGACAGGATTAGAAAGTTTAAAACATCACTAATTAGATCATATTTCAAAACAAAGTAAATAAGTATATTTGAATGTTAATTCTTTTCAAACTAAGATAGTAAAATTAAAATTTTAGGAAAAAAAGATATTTATTATTTCTTGTTCTCAAGAAGTACTTTCATTATTGACAATATCGAAACATTTTATTATTAAAAGTCGAGAACAATAATTAAAAACCACATTCATGTTTATATGAAAGTACTTTAAAAATTAAGGTATATAACTCTTGAGAAGAATTAATATTTTTTAACAAACTTGGTATACGACTCATAATATGTGACATCTGATTCTTTCATTTTGAGTTTTAGGACGTGCAAGTTTTTATCAATAATAAATTTTTCCCTAAACTGAATAAAAAAGTTTCCATATGATTCCAAGTTTTTAAGACATACTGATATTGTTTTCCTGATATTATAAAATACTTGTTAATATCTACTGTATATATAAACTAAAGCTAATAGTGTAGTTTAACATTCAGTTGAGTCCACGATTATTTACCCGTGCGTCATTAATACCTGACGAGATAAAACACATACTTTTGATCTAGCATCATTCTCTTCCACGCATGAATTTAAAGACAAACCAGCTACCGCCTGTTATTAAGTAAAAACACATGTTTTTTTATGAACGCACTAGACTAACTCTATTGCGCACAATAGAGAAAAAATTTTCTAGAGGATTTTGGTTCAGAAAAGATGTTAAAAGATATGACACATTATATTATTTTTGAAGTTCCTCCCACAAACATAAAACTGACAAAATGGTCCACTGAAAGCCGTGTAGACAGTGAATATTATTTCTCTCTTTTTATTTTCAAAAACTTTAATTTTTTTAAAATATTCTAAACCTGCTTTTAAGTTTTCAGTTGACTTGCTTAAAGTTGACATTGGCTTTGTGTTTGGATTACTATCACTGCAATATTTGCTGTTAAGACCATCAAAAATATTATTTATAATTTTCAAAAATTCGGCAGTAAGAGAAGCCGTTTTGGTGTGTAACTGCCCTACAGACATTGCTGTTGATATTGCTGAGGCAATTGAGTTGGAAAAAATTTGTGCTGCTAATTTTACACGCATTTTTTGAAAATTATTAGGGTTTATATGAACGTTTGTCATTTTCACCATGCATCGTGCTCTCACACTGGTTCTATCGATGTTGTATGTGTATTCAATATCTTGCCACGATATTTGTTTAGAATCGGCAAAAAACGTCAACTTTTTGTTAAGAAAATTATTTCTTAGACTTTTTAATAAGTGGGGTGTATCGAACACAGTGAAAATCCTCTGATTTCCTATTTCTATTGCAGGCTGATCCTTACATGCGCCTAACAGCTTAAATAAAGCTCTATTATTAGATGCTTGATCACACAACACTTTTGGTATATACCCAATATTTTGTAATTTTGAAACAACTTCAACTACAATCAGCGGCGGCTCGTGGCCTAAAAAAGTGGTGAAGATGAGGAAAGTCTGCCGGACTCAAAAGAAATTTCGGTATACTTATACCTATGATGCGCGCAAATCTCATTAAAAATGCTTTAAAAAATGTTTAGAGTTTAGGGCCCTAACAACTTGAAAATTTTTTATGGCACTTATATTAGAGACGAGGATGGAGAAATACTTAAACAAAAAAGCAGTATGTATTAGATAGATTAATAAAACTGACTTAATTAATTTTTATAAATCAAGTCGAGTCTTTGATCATTTATGGAAGCAAATCTATCAATGATATCTTCGTAGAAAGGATGCTTGTGCAAAGTTTATATAATAGTTCTCTATGAGTGCGATAACAGTCAAACTAAAAGTTTTTAGCCTTTTTAAGCACGAAAAACTTCTCTTTCTACAGATACGGTATTCGATGGAATTGTCAGAATTTTTAAACAAAACAAATTATAGGCTTCTGTAACAATGTCTTTAATTGGTTGTAATTTTATAACCATTTCTTGCAAATTACCATTTTTTAAATTTCCGTCAGCATAAAAAGGCAGAGCTCTCTTTCAGAGATCAAACTGTATAACCTAAACTTTGTTGTATCTGCTAAGCTTATTCATCACAATCACAATTCACAAAGAATTTTAATTCATCACAATCCTGGAAATGTACATCCATTTCCATTAAAATATATAATATATTAAATAGAAAAATTGGGTAGAATTTGCATTCGTGCTCATACCATCATCACACCTATAGATCTTTTCAAAGTATTAATAACGGTCATTGTGCTTGCTTTGTCAAAAACAGAATTAAAAAATTATTCGCTTCTTTTATCACGTATTAATTGACGAGTCCTTTATATCTAGTTTAAACAAAAATGAATATCTAGGGACTTTTTTTTTAAGAACGTCATATAAAATATCTGTTATAATATGAAAAATGTCGATAAAAACTGCTAAAAATGTAAACTCAAAATCATTTAAATCTCATAAAAAGCCTTTAGCCAGCTGAACTGATTTGCGGTCTTCCATCTTCCGAAAAAAAAAACGAATACTGCCCATCATAGCACCCATCCAACTAAAATTTTACTAGGTGAATACGGTGGACTTATTTTTAAATTCATCTGCACTTGCTAATTTTGGTACTACCAGTGCCGATATGATGACGTCACGTTGCCATGACAACCGTTGACGCTTGTGCAGCCGGGAACTAAAATTTCATCTGCGTCTTCATCTAAACCGAAATTTCATCTGCTCGAGTCATAGAAGTCAAATGACACAGGTCAGTATCTGACCGTCAAGGACCTACAGTTTTATTTTTTGTATTACATATTGAAATTCTTTTTTAATTTTTGGATTACATATTAAAATTCTTTTTTAATTTTTGGATTAATTAAAAAAAATAGTTTTATAATTAATTTCAGTATTTAGATATAATAATGCTACTTATATTTTTTTATTTTTTTTTTTGTCTTAATTTGATTATATTTTTTGGTGAAGATCACCTTCACCTACTTCACCTGGCCGGCCGCCGCTGACTACAATGTTTTTAAAGTTGTCGCTATGTATTGGACCACCCGTAGCAAGCCGCGTAGCCTTATGTAGCAAGCTGCGCATCATGAAAATCAGACCTGTGTTGGCAATTTTTGTTTGTTCTGTTCTTCCTAAAGCACCTAAATTTGGTTGCCGATTTTCTGTTTTTTGTTGTTCTCCTACAACGCTGACTGTTCTTCTGACGGCACTTCTTCTTTAAAGCATTTACTTGATACTCCAATTTTTTCACCTTCTCCGTCAATTCAGTTTCAAGTTTTGTGGGCAAATTAATATCAAAACTGGAAATATCACTGAGACTACTACTTGATCTCTTAGGCGATGGAGTTGACCTAACCATACAATCGCCACTTGTAGATTTTTTACGTTTCGTACCGCAATAAACGTATGTAGAGCATAATACTGGTGGGGTATCACCTAAAATAGGTAATCATTGAAATGTATGTGTAATAATTTTAATTAAAACAAAACAAGCATCTCCGTTATTTTTGGAGTGATACTAACAACGCATTCATATTTAAAAAAAATCTCTTTTGATTTAATTGTATAAAAAATATATAAATCACTCAATATCAACTGATTTTATATAAAATATATTTTAATAGTATTATTCTCATTGACAAGGCGCATTAGGCAAACATAAAAATATTTCCAAAGATGAGTACTCATCTAAATCAGTTGCTAACTGTGCAAATTTTAGAGGAACAGCATTTTTCCTTAATAACTTTGTTTGGCCACTTTGGTAAATCTGTTCCACTGCATAATGATCCTGGCAAATTACCCTCTGTTTCAGGTCACTGATATCCATCAATATAATATCAATATTTCCGCAGTTTTTTTGCCAAATTTTTGTGCGGTCTACTAGTCCATTCTTTAACAGTAAAATATTGCAAAACCTCTAAATTTTAAAGAACCGCTTGGATTGACATGAAATTTGGCATACACATAGCTAACAAATCAAAGAAAAAAGTGATATTGTGCCGATATGTGCTTTTGCCCTGGGGGTGGTTTTCACCCCCTCTTATGGGTGAAAAAATATTCGTCCAAAGAAAGTCAGGAAATGGATAAACTGGCTAATTTTAAGTACCTTTTGTTCTATAGAGTTTTTTCACTAAGTCAATACTTTTCGAGTTATTTGGCAGTGACTGTGTTCATTTTTTCAACAAAATAACCACGCTTTTAGACGGTTTTCGCAAATAACTCAAATAGTAAGTATTTTGTCGAAAAAACATTCTTAGCAAAAATATAGCCTGTAAAAAATTTTAAAAAATGGTGTATATATCACGTCTCTACACCTAGTAGAAGCAGAGTTATAGCTAATGAAAAATAGGTTCATATGCGTCAAATTCCAAATGGAATATTTTAACGTGAAATAATCAAAAATGAAGCACATTTCGGGGAAAACTCATTACAACTTATTTAAAGTGTTTAAAAATCTTCATTTTTGTTTTATAAAAAAAAATTCTAGCATCAAAATTAAACAAGTTACGCTCAAAATAAAGTTAGTCCCTTTTGGTTTTGGTAAAAAAATCGAGAAAATCACCCCCTAATTAGCATCTTAAATGAACTTAATCGTTACGACTTCACAAGTTTCTTGACTTCTGTATATATTGTTTATATGATCTGTAAGTTTCATCGGTTCAAAGTCCTTATTATTGAAAGGGCTGTAGGGGTTGAACGAGTCACTGATCACGAATGTATGCAAATTTAGAAACACCAAATCTTAATCAATTTGTGTCTAACAGAAAAACAAAAAAATACATGATATTCAGAAAAGCAAATCTGACTATTTTTGTTTTTCGAGATTTTTGGTATCTCTAACAATTTTTAAGTTATTTTGAAAAAAAGCGTATTTTTCAAAATTTAAATTTTTAAAAATTTTACTTTACAGATCATATAAACACAACATAAGTAAAATAATTTTTGGAGCGGTGACGATTAATTTCATTTAAGTTGCTAATTAGGGGGTGGTCCTCCCGATTTTTTTTGCAAAAACACAAGGGACCAACTTTATTTTGATCGTAACTTGCTTAAATTTAATGTTAGAAACTTTTTGTAAAAACAAAAATAAAGCTTTTTTTAAACACTTTAAAAAAGTTAAAATGGGTTTTCCCCAAAAAGTGCTTAATTTTTTGGATATTTCTCGTCGAAATATTCTATTTGAAATTTGGTGAATATAAATCTATTTTTCATTGGCTATAACTCTGGTTCTACGAGATCCAGAGACCTAACGCGTACAACATTTTTTTTTACTTTTTTATAGGCTATATTTTTGCTAAGAACGTTTTTTTCGACAAAATACTTATAGGCCTGGATCCCGCGTATGAGAAAAAATTTGATTAATAGCAAGCTGAAAATTTGTTAATAGCTTAAGGGTGTCTAGTCGGACAAACTTTGATATATGGGAACACTGGAACAGGGGCAGTTTTAATTGTGGAACAGCTTAAAAAGTTGGAACGGTCAGACCACGAAAACGGCACATTTATTTTGTCCGACAGAACAGACTTAAACTCTCCGAACAGAGATTAAACTCTCATGCAAAAATCAGACTGCTATTTATCACCTGTCATAATTCTCTAATAGAACTAATAGAATAATAAAGCTCTATAGAACAAAAAATACTTAAAATTAGTCTACCCATTTCCGGACTTATTTTAGACATATATTTTTTCACCCAAAAGAGGGGGTGAAAGTCACCCCCAGGGAAAAAGCACACAACGGCACAATATCACTTTTTCTCTTTGACATGTAAGCTATACGTATGCCAAATTCCATGTCAATCCAAGCGGCTCTTTAAAATTTAGACCAAAAACCGTGAAAGAATGGACTATACGTCTTTCAGGGGAAATTTAAAGAAAGATATATTATTATTTGTTCCATCGTTTCTTTCAAAACATCCCGCGTAAACACACTTATGCGTTACAGAGGCCATTTTATCTAAAATGTGAGTCTTTTTTTTAATTTTGCTATAACTTGTCACAACACTTGTCACAGATAATAGGGTAAGTTCGGCCCTGACACTACTCCTACCTCCTCGCAAGTCAGAGAGGGAATGAGAAATCTCGATACGGTTTTCGAGTAGCGCCATCTAGTTGTTGATACGTCTTTCGGTTACCAAGAGGTGAGCTATCTAGAGGAATATTTATATTCAATGCTACCGCTAAGAATCCGTGCTTCTATTTCTTGACTAATAGTCGTTGTTGTCATTTATTATTGAGCCTAGCTAGGGAAAAGTGGAGGCATATTCGTAGGTATGGTTGTCTACTTTCAGATTCTCATGTTGATTCATAGTTGTCATACTTGAGGCTATAGTTGGGTTTTAATTTCAGTATTTTGTATATGCTAGAATATTCCTCAGGGTGTGGTGAACTTTGAGAAAACAAACACAGTTTGATTGGTACACCCGGTATACAATGATAATTTACCTGTCTGTACATCAAAAATGGCCCCTTTTTAAGGTGGTGCGTTAATTTCTTGGAGTAGTGTATTTGCTTATAAAATTAAAAATTTATATTTTGGTTTTTATTTTAGGACTTCCACAAGAGAAAATCCAGAGTATGGGTCTGCGTTTTAAAGAAAAAAAAGTAAAATGTAAAATATGTCGTAAGCAACTCGCCCATAAAAGTTCATTAAATAAACACATGAAAATTCACACTGGGGAAAAACCATACAAGTGTGAAACGTGTTTTAAGCAGTTTTATCGAGCATATCATTTGAAAATACATTTGAGAGTGCACACTGGAGAAAAGCCTTACACATGCGAAATTTGTTTAAAACAATTTAATCAGGACAGTTCTTTGAAGGCACATACAAAAGTTCACACCGAAGAAAGACATACGTGTGGCATCTGCTTCAAGCAGTTCATCCGCAAAGATTCTTTAATCGAACACATAAGAGTTCACACTGGAGAAACACCTTATAAGTGTGAAATTTGTCTGAAGCAGTTTGTTCGTAAATTATCTTTAACCGAACACATGCGAGTTCACTCCAAGGAAAAACCTTATAAGTGCACAATTTGTTTTAAACAATTTGCTCGCAAGTGTTATTTAAATGAACATATAAGAATACACACTGGAGAAAAACGTTACCAGTGTGAATATTGTTTAAAGCAATTTCTAGAAGCGGGTAACTTGAAAAGACATTTGAGAATACACACTGGAGAAAAGCCTTACCAGTGTGAAGTTTGTTCTAAGCAGTTTACTACAGCAACTTGTTTGAAGCTACATAACAGATCACACACTGGAGAAAAACCCTTTAAGTGCGAAATTTGTTTTAAGCAATTTTCTCAAGCAGGTAATCTGAGAACACATAGTGTGAACGTCCACAGTGTACCATAATTTAACTCAATATTCAGATAATTCTAAAAATCCTTTTAAAAAAGATTAAATACTTAATACAGGTAATTCCAGAATCAGTTTTCTCAAGCAGGTAATTTGAATCAACATTTGAAGATACACGCTGTAGAATAACTGTGTAAACTATGAAACTTGTTTTAAACTGTTTAGAGAAGTGTTTAGATTGAAAACACATTCGAGACTGCACACTGGAGAAAAACGGTTTAGTAAAGTGTTCCGCATTTCGAACTGAGTCCAGCCCTGACCCGCCAAGCAGTCAATCAACAAGGCGTGAGATCACCGTCTCTAAGCTTCGCCGGTATACGGAAATTATCAAGGAGGCTGAGACAATAATGGATATAAATTCACGTTTTGCGTGGGGACGTATTTAGTTAATATTTTATCGACGCGTGAATTGTAACGTCGCGGCCGGTTTTGAAATGTAAAATTGTTGTAATTATTATGGGTATATATATTTTTTTATTTTTAAATAAATAAAAAAACATTTTAATGAGTAGAAAAATCATATTTGTAAATTTTAAATAAATTAAATAAGCTTGTTTAAAATAAATTAGATATTGTTGTTAAATGTTAAGTGTTGTGAATACAATAATATAAAGTAAATCATCCTTTATTTAAATAAAAATTAGTGCCCTAAAACATAAATAATACAACAGAAAAGTCGAATAAAAATCATAACAAAAGCAAGTACAGTGGAACCCCGATAAGTCGGCCCCCGATAACCCGGAAGTCCGGCTAACCCGGACCGATTTTCATCAGATAAACATTTTGATTTTCAATATTTTGTATTTTTCAATTTAATTGTGGCTTATTTCCAATCAAAATAGTTAATTATCAGACAATCCTTTCAACAATAAAAGTGTATGTAATATTATATTTGAGAGATAATGTGTCTAGACTCTCTGTGTCGTGTACTTATGTGTGTAATTTGAACACGAGATTAAAAATTACTCATAGTACACGCCGCAGAAACAACAGCCAGCTGTCTGTAGTATCTATTCATTTTTATTTCAAACTGTCAGCATTGTTTAGGAAAGACTATTTAAAAAATTCTTTTATAAACAATGGTCTTTAGTATTGTGTGTCTTGTATTGTTTGGGTTTGGTGTTTTTTTTAGAATTGTAATGAGTAGGTAATATGTACTGTGCATATTTATAAAAATATTTCATGTTATTTCAATTCTAACGGAGTTTATCTGTAAGTATACCGTATTTTATTAATTTTTACCATATTCTCCGGCTATCTCGGATTTTCGATAACCCGGATCGGTCGTGGTCCCGATTAATCCGAGTTATCGAGGTTCCACTGTATATTGAAAACACATTTGAGAGTTCACACTGGAGAAAAGCCTTACACATGCGAAATTTGTTTTAAACAATTTAATAAGGACAGTTCTTTGAAGGGGCATACAAAAGTTCACACTGAAGAAAAACATAAGTGTGACATTTTTGTTTCAAGCAGTTCACTCGCAAAGATTCTTTTAACGAATACTAAAGAATTCACAATGGACAAAAACCTTATAAGTGTAAAATTTGTTTCAAGCAGTTCGTTCGTAAATTATCTTTAACGGTACACATGTGAGTTCACACCAAGGAAAAACCTTACATGTGCGCAACTTGTTTTAAACAATTCGCTTGCCAATGTTATTTAAATGAAGATATAAGAATTGGCACTGAAGAAAAACGTAACAAGTGTGAATATTGTTTACAGCAATTTCCAGAAGCAAGTAACTTGAAAAGACACTGGAGAAAAGCCTTATAAACGCGAAGTTTGTTTGAAGCGGTTTACTACAGCAACTTGTTTGAAGCTACATAACAGATCACACACTGGACAAAAACCCTTCAGGTGCGAAATTTGTTTTAAGCAATTTTCTCAAGCAGGTAATCTGAGAACACATAGTGTGAACGTCCACAGTGTGCCATAATTTAACTCAATATTCAGATAATTATAAAAATCCTTTTAAAAAAAGATTAAATACTTAATACGATATTGTTTGTATGATATAGCTTAGGTTGGTTGGCAGCACTAGGTGTGAAGGCAGGGATGTCATAGATCAGCTGTCAACAGGTTGACTAGGTTAGCTTAGAATATAGATAGAGGTTACAAGATGAACACGTTGTAAAGATCTTCTTCTTGTAGTGCCTATCCGTTTCGGATGTTGGCGACCATCATGGCAATCTGCACTTTGCACACTGCTGCTCTGAAAAGATTTGTAGTGGTTGTGTTGAACCACGTTCGTAGATTTTTCAGCCAGGAAATCCTTCGCCTTCCTGGTCCTCGCTTTCCCTCTACTTTTCCCTGCAAGACCAGTTGCAGCAGTCCATATCTCTCACTGTTCCTCATGATGTGACCGAGGTATTCGATTTTGGCTGTTTTTATTTTGATTAACAGCTCTTTTTCTTTTTTCATTCTCAGCAAAACACCCTCATTAGTAATGTGGTCGGTATAAGATATCTTCAGGATTCGACGATAAAGCCACATCTCAAAAGCCTCAATTTTCTTGCAGGTGGCGTCTGTGAGAGTCCACGACTCAACTCCGTACAACAGTATAGGAAATATATAACATCGTAGTAATCTGACTTTTATGGGTATCGACAAATCATGACATTTGAACAACTTTGCCATTTTTTGAAATGCAGATCTTGCTTTCTCTATCCTACATTTGATTTCTATAGAATGGTCCCAATTTTCATTGACGTTCGTACCAAGGTAGGTGTATGTTTTTACTCTTTCTATTTGTTGACCATTCACACTGATTCGTCCAAATTGCTGTTCATTCTTAGAGATCATCATACATTTGGTTTTCTTAGTGTTTAGTGAAAGTCCGTATCTCTGACTGACTTCTGCGATTCTGCTCATTAACTCCTGTAGGGCTTCAGAACTGTCAGCGAATACCACAGTGTCGTCTGCGTATCTTATGTTATTGATACATTCTCCGTTAATTCTAATTCCGGCTTCAACATCATCCAATGCTTCTTGAAAGATTTCCTCAGAGTAGATGTTAAACAGCAGTGGGGATAGTATACATCCCTGACGGACCCCACGTTTGATTTTGATATCGTCGGATTCTCCTGCCTCTGTCCGGATAGATGATGTTTGATTCCAGTACAGATTGCTGATAATCCTTAAATCACAGGTGTTTATTCCAATATTGGTTAATATCTCCATCAGCTTGTCGTGCTTTACTGTATCGAACGCTTTATGGTAATCAATGAAACATGCATAAATATCGCAATTCACGTCTCTACATCGTTGAAATAGCACTTGTATACTAAATAGAGCCTCTCTTGTACCCACTGCATTTCGAAAACCAAACTGTGTTCGGCTGATTGTAAAGATACTTAATAAAATATAAAAGCTAATGTGCGTGTCTTTACATGTCCATAATAAACATAATAATACATGGTGTCAGGTCTATAAGAACCGTAAATAAGAATCCAGTTGTAAGGAACCCTATAAAACGGAGTCTGCCAAAGCACTAAAAAGCATTGTGTTCGATCAGCATACCAGTCAAAAATTATGAGAAGCTTATGAATAGTTTCTCTATTTGTCTAACGGCAACTGGCCTGTGTAATAAAGATGACGAAACCAAAATTGCAATATTCTTAAATTTAGCTGGTGAAGACGCTCAAGACACTTTCAGAACATTAAAATTTGTTGGTGACGAGGGAAAAAACTATGATAAAGTAATACAGGCGTTTGAGGAGTATTGCAAGCCACTTCGGAACGAAACATATGAGAGATATAAGTTCTTCAACAGAATCAAGGTGAAGATGAAGACTTTGATAGGTTCATGAGAGATATTAAAATGTTAGCAAACCTGTACAATTTTGGAATACTAGAAGATTCACTAATTCGTGATAAAATAGTTAGTAGCATTAGAGACCAAACAATGCAAGAAGATTATTAAGTTCCAAATTTGACGTTGAGTCAAGCCGAGACTCGCTGTAGAACAACGGAAGCAAGTAAGTTTCAATTGAAAGACCTTAGAAAAGAAATAAAAGTTAACAGTTTAAGAAGCAGAGGAAATAATAGCTTTACAAATGGTACTATAAGAAATGTAGGTGCAGATAATGGTAATATCTGGAGAAAAGTTACACATGAGAAATTTGTTTAAAACAATTTAATAAGGACAGTTTTTTGAAAGGACATACAAAAGTTCACACTGAAGATAGACATAAGTGTGACATCTGTTTCAAGTTCAAGCAGTTCATGCGCAAAGATTCTTTAAACGAACAGATAAGAGTTCACACTGAAGAAACACCTTATAAGTGTGAAATTTGTCTGAAGCAGTTCGTTCGTAAATTACGTTTAACCGAACACATGCGAGTTCACTCCAAGGAAAAACCTTACAAGTGCGCAACTTGTTTTAAACAATTTGCTCGCAAATGTTATTTAAATGAACATATAAGAATACACATTGGGGAAAAACGTTACAAGTGTGAATATTGTTTAAAGCAATTTCCAGAAGCAGATAACTTGAAAAGACATTTGAGAATACACAATGGAGAAAAGCCTTATAAGTGCGAAGTTTGTTCTAAGCAGTTCACTACAGCAACTTGGCTAAAGCTACATAACAGATCACATACTGACATACTGCCCTTTAAGTGCGAAATTTGTTTTAAGCAATTTTCTCAAGCTGGTAATCTGAGAACACATAGTGTGAACGTCCACAGTGTACCATAATTTGACTCAATATTCATATATAGGGTGAGGCAGATAACTGGCCTATTAGAAATATTTAGAGAACTAAAGGCAACAGAATCATGAAAATTGGAATGAAGGGGTTTTGAAGGGTGATCTATTTAATGAAAATATTTTCATCAATTTGCCACTTCCGGTTATACCGGAAGTTGCTTAAAATTTCGTTTTTTTAAATGGGACACCCTGTATATTTTTACATTTTTAGATTCTACTCGATGTGTTCTTTCTTCAAATATGCGGTTTTGTAATGTTATACAGGGTAGTTTAAAAGCTAATTACGTTTTTTTATTAATTTCGTAGCAACTTTCACACCCTGTAGAATTGTAGTAGTTGGATATTAAACACTTTATTTATGTTAAAATGATTTTTAATATAGTCTACTATTATTAAAAATTATTAGTATAGCTAAATGTTAAATTTTAGTATACAGGGTTGGTCGAAACTCGGAATGAGGATTTTCTGAATTTTCTTAAATGGAACACCCTGTATTTTAGTATTGCAATGAAAAGACAGTTTATGGTACTTTTTTATTTCTTAAGCATTCCCTATACCTAAATGCTTTAATTTGTGCTTAATTGTTAATCGCGTCAAGAATGTTAACTACGTAGGTATTCTGATAGCTCAACCATTATTGGCAATTTTAAAGATCAGTCTAGATTAATATGTATTTATTTCCGAAAAATTATTTGTGATTGAATATTTTCACGGCCAACCTAATAAAATTTCACGTATTTTTTGTTGAAATTAATGTTTGGCTTGAATCACCAATAACTCACAAATTAAAGCAGTTAGGTATAGGGAATGCTTAAGAAATAAAAAAGTAGCATAAAATATCATTTCATTACAATAATAAAATATAGGGTGTTCCATTTAAGAAAACTCAGAAAATACTCTTTCCGAGTTTCGACCAACCCTGTATAGTACAATTCAACATTATCTATACTAACAATTTTTAACCATAGTAGACTATATTAAAAATCATTTGAACATAAATAGAGTTTTTGATGTCAAACTACTATAATTCTACAGGGTGTGGATGTTGCTAGTAAATTAAGAGAAAAAAACGTAGTTATCTCTTAAAATACCCTGTATAACATAACAAAACCTCATATTTTAAGAAAGAAGACATCCAGAACAATTCAAAAATGTAAAAATATACAGGATGTTCCATTTAAAAAAACGAAGTTATAAGCCACTTCCGGTATAACCGGAAGTAGCAAATCGATGAAAATATTTTCATTAAAGAGATCACTCTTCAAAGCCCCTTTATTCCAATTTTCATGATTCTGTTTCCTTTAGTTCTCGAGATATTTCTAATAGGACTTTTATCTGCCTCACCCTGTATAGTTTAGGTTGGTTGGCGGCACCAGGTGTGAAGGCAGGGATGTCCTAGATGTCAACAAGTTGACTAGGTTAGGTTAAAATATATACTCACTAATACTCAGTGACATTAGAAGTGGTACAACCAGAAGGAATCATTTCTTGAACTTAATTTTTTGGCAGCACAATGGCTATATTTAAAGCATGTTCTGATAACAATATTAATGTTTTATCTTTTATAGTTTTTATAAAAATAAAGTTTTATCTTTAAATTTTTTTGTGAAAAGATCAATTTATGAGGACCGGTTGGTACCGAAATTTTTAGTTATTATTCCTCAGTCTAATTGTATTCAATGCAAGAATATGCCTCGAGTTTGAAGAAACCAAAATTACCACCATTTTAACGATTTTTATAGGGCTAGAATTATTGCCTATAGAGATAGGGGCTTGTCGTATCGCGAAATTGGCCGTCGTGTTAATTGTACGGCAATGACAGTTATGCGAGTATGTTGTGTGTAGACAAACGAAGGTAGGCAACACGAAGAAGACCAACCGGTCAACCGAGGCCTACCACAAGGCGTCAAGATATTCGCTTTAGACTCCTGGCTCTGCGAGACCGTTTCGCTACTATACGTACTCTATACCGAAGCATTCGAGCCTTTGGACTGGTTTTATTCCGCCCACGACGAGTACTTCCTTTGACTGCGGATCACTGTGATCAACGTTTGAATTGGTGCAGCGAACGGCAGTATAATTGGGTGGCAGAATGGCATAATATAGTATTCAGCAATGAATCGCGATTTTGTGTAGGTATGCATGATGGTCGTAAGATGATAAGACTCCGCCGTGGAGAGCGACGAGATATCGGGTTTGCTGTTGAGAGGCATCTACACAGGACAGTTGCAGTAATGGTTTGGGGGGTTATTGCCTATGGTAGCTGATCATCACTTTTGTTTATTCGAGGTGGTATGACAGATGCGCGTTATGTTGATGACATCTTACAAACCACTTAACTGCCTTATCTAGACGGCCATTGAAACGACCTTTTTCAGGAAGACAAGGCGCGTCTCTATATTGCTCGTCGAACTATGTTTCTCCAAGAAGCTGGCGTTAATTTTTTGCCGTGGCTACCCCGATGACTGGGTTTAAATCCTATCGAACATGTGTGGGATATGATGGGGAGGAGACTGTCCACTTTGCGCCATCCTCCACAGACTCTGGCACAGTTAATCCATGATATTCAAGTTGCTTGGAACGATGTGCCACAAGCAGACATCGATCATCTCATTTTGTGAATTCCTAAACGTGTACAGGAATGTATTCAGCTAGGGGGTCGCAAAACACATTATTCATTTTCTTTTTGATTATATGTCAATAAGAATTCTTGCCGATGTTATCGTTACATTCTTAATGAAAATGTAACCTGCTGCCAAAAAATTAAGTTCCAGAAATAATTCCTTTTGGGTGTAACACTTCTAATGTCACTAAGTAGAGATCATTGATATAAAAATACACAGGATAGAACCTATGAGCAAAATTGTTGCGTCCAAAGAAGCCGCTAACTTGACATAACAATGGCCGAGTCTTGGTTTTCGGAATAATTTTTTGATTTAAAAACAGGAACACATTAAATTATTGATTTAATACTTGCTTAATACATCATGTTACGTGTTTTACAATGTGTTTTACATTAAAATATGTCACCAAATAAAATATTTATTATTTATTAAACACATAAACACCTGTCAACACCAACTTCACGTCAGAAATTGTAAACAGTATGTGACGTCAGTTCCGTCCCAGATGAAATGCATGTAAAAGTATACACAGTTAGACCGCTTGATATAGATGGAGATTATAAGATGAACTTGTAAAGATACTTAATAAAATATAAAAGCTAATGTGTGTGTCTTTACATGTCCATAATAAACATAATAATACCTGGTGTCAGATCTATAAGAACCCTAAATAAGAATTCAGTTGTAAGGTACCTATACAATGGAGTCTAACAAGGCACCAAAAAGCATTGTGTTCGATCAGCATATCAGTCAAAATTATGAGAAGTTATGAATAGTTTCTCTATTTATCTAACGTCAACTGGCCTGTGTAATAAAGATGACGCTCAAAAGATTTAAGTACGTTAAAGTTTGCTGGTGACGAGGAATAAAACTATGATATAGTAATACATGCGTTTGGGGTGTATTGCAAGCCACTTAAAAACGAAACATATGATAGATATAAGTTCTTCAACAGAAGTCAAGGTGAAGAAGAACAATTGGATAGGTTCCTGACAGACATTAAAATGTTAGCAAACCTGTGCAATTTTAGAATACTAGAAGATTCACTGGTTCGTGATAAAATAGTTAGTAGCATTAGAGACCAAACAATACAAGAAGAATATTAAGAGTTCCAAATTTGACGTTGAGTCAAGCCGAGACTCACTGTAGAACAACGGAAGCAAGTAAGTTTCAATTGAAAGACCTTAGAAAAGAAATGGAAGTTAACAGTTTAAGAAGCAGAGGAAATAATAGCTTTACAAATGGTACTATAAGGAATGTAGGTGAAGATAATGATAATAGCTCTAACAATCAAGATTACAATTGTTTAAAATGTGGGAGACGACATAGTCCAAGAAGTTGCCCAACTTATGGTAAAATATGCAAATGATGTAATAAACCAAAACATTTTCAAGTAGGATGCAAGTTTTCTAATTTAACTGACAGAACTGGTCTTTGAAAGGACATACAAATGTTCACACTGAAGAAAAACAAGTGTGACATCTGTTTCAAGCAGTTCATTCGCAAAGTTTCTTTAACACGTTGACGAACAGAACGTCTATAGACGTCTAATTTCGGTTGATATAATGTGACAACGTCTATACACGTTGCATTTTCCCTATTCTACTTTGTGAAATACATAATATAGTGTCAAACACTTGCTTATACATTTGACGCACTATCCGTCAACGTGGTAAACGAACACATAAGAGTTCAAACTGGAGAAAAAAACCCTTATAAGTTTGAAATTTGTTTGTTCGTAAATTATCTTTAACCAAACACATGTGAGTTCACACCAAGGAAAAACCTTATAAGTGCACAATGTTATTTAAATGAACATATAAAAATTCACACTGGAGAGAAACGATGCAAGTGTGAATATTGTTTAAAGCAATTTCCAGAAGCAGGTAACTTGAAAAGACATTTGAAAATGTACACTGGAGAAAAACCTTACAGATGCGAAATTTATTTGAAGCAGTTTACTACGGCAACTTGTTTGAAGCTACATAACAGAACACACACTGGAGAAAAACCCTTCAGGTGCGAAATTTGTTTTAAGCAGTTTTCTCAAGCAGGTACTCTGAGAACATCTGAAATTCCACAGCGAAGAAAAATCTTAAAGTGTGAAATTGGTTTAAATTTTTTTTCATAATTGGAATTTTATTTATTTATGTATTAAGCTCAATAGGCCTTAATACGCAGCATACAACGAACCCGACGTCATTGTTAAATCAGAGGATTCCAAATATTCTTCTTATACACAGTATATTTTAGCGTACAACTTTATTAGTATGAAAGATATTTATTATACATTAAATTAAACAAAGCTTAACAAAAAATGACAACCATTATTACATTAAAAAGATCAGTCAAGTCAGACATATTGGATCATGTGTCAAAACAGTGTTACCAAGGTGACAGAAGAAAATTAATAAATTACTAATATTGTACCGCTTGTATTTAAATGTACCAACTTTAACACCCTCACTTAATTCATTAATTTTTTAAACCCAATCCTACTGCGCATGCCCAATGTTTCTTCTTTGACAGCACTTTAGTCAAGAAATCAGCTATCATTTCTTCACCTGGTAAGTAACTAACTTCGATCTCACCCCTTTTAACCCACTCCTTTATCTGGTGATATTTAACATCTATGTGTTTACTCCTGGCATGTGACGTATGACTGTTGCAAAGTTGATTTGCACTACTATTGTCATTATAAATAGTGACAGTTCCTGTAGGTGACTTCAGTTCTTTCATCAGCTGTTTAAGAAACATGCATTCCTTTCCACATTCGCTTATTGCCACATACTCTGCAAACGTAGTACTATCTGCTATTGTTACAGATGTTTGCTTTCTAGCTTTCCAACTAATGGCTCCTCCACCTAGCATGAAAACATAACCAGTAAATGATCGCCTATCTACAACACAACTACCATAATCTGCATCGGCATAACCAACCAAATTTTTGTCTTTCTTTGAATATGTGATACCTAAACTGGCTGTACCTTTAAGGTACCTAACAACCCGTTTAGCTGCACTGAAATGCTCCTTGCTATTCGAATTGTTAAATTGGCTGAGATAACTAACAGCGAAACATATATCAGGTCTAGTCCCAACTGCCAAATACATTAATGCTCCTATGAGCTTTTGATAATCTGGGTTCATTTCATTATTTTCAGGTTTTTGAAGTTTAATACCTGATTCTAATGGAGTTGAAACTGAGTTACAATTCTCCAATCCAAATCTTTTTATTATGTCTAAAGCATAGTTCTCTTGATCCATTTTTAAAAAATTATTTTTTCTATCCCTAGTAATTTTCATTCCAAGACATTCCTTAACTGCCCCTAAATCTTTAATTTTAAAAGAGCTTGATAATTTCCCTTTTAGAATTTTAATTTCATGTTTAGAGTTTGAAAAAATGTAAAAATCATCAACATGCAAACCTATAACTATGAAAATACCATTATCCTCTTTTATATATACACAAGGATCCATTTTTGATCTTACAAATCCTATTTCTAATAAAAATGTATGAATTTTGTCATTCCATGACTTAGCAGATTGCTTAAGACCATACAACGCCCTCTTCAATTTGCATACTTTTTCATTTTCCTTTATGAACCCTTCGGGTTGCTCCATGTAAATAGTTTCTGTTAATTCCCCATTCAAAAATGCAGTAGTTATATCTACATGATCTATTTCGTAATCATTTATCGCACTCAACGCAAACAACATTCTTAATGAGGACAATCTCACTACTGGTGCGAATGTTTGATCATAGTCTTTTCCAGGGATTTGTGAAAAACCTTTGGCTACAAGCCTTGCCTTATAACGTTTAGACCCATCTATTGCATTTTTCAATTTATATACCCACTTGCACTTGACAACGTTTCTATTTATTGGTCTATCGACAAGTTCCCATGTATTATTTTCACTTAAAGATTCTATTTCCTCAGCCATAGCATTTTCCCATAAGGATTTATCTGACCTTTCACAGATTTCAGCATAGGTCTTTGGGTCATTAGGCCCAACAGAAAGAAATGAATACTCAAAATCTTCATCCCTTCTAGCTGTTCTAATCCTATTAGGATACCGACCACCAAATGTGGGAGCTATCTGTTCACCCTCACTGACATCATGGACTGTGACTGAATCTTCACCCTCACTGACATCATGGACTGAGATTAAATCTTCACCCTCACTAACATCACCATTCGTATAATCAGGAAATATTTCGTTTTCCTCTTTTTGACCACTTATTTCAGATAATATACAACCTTGGCCATCTGAATGGTCCAAAGTTTCAGATCGATGTGGATTATCTTTACAACTTTCATGAATATTAATATTTTTACTATCAATATTTAATAATTTTGGAGAAAAGTTACTTTTAATTTCATTTTCAAGAAATACTACATTGCGTGCAATAGTTACATGTTTTGGATTGCTTTCAGATACAAACCTATACCCTTTTGTTTCTTCACTATAGCCTACAAAAATCATTGTAGAGGATTTTTTATCAAGTTTATGTCTTTTTACATCAGGAACATGTATCTGTGCTTTGCAACCAAAAATACGTAAATGCGACAGATCTATTTTTTCTTTCCGCCATACTTCTTCAGGAATACCTCCCTGCAAAGCTGCTGTTGGTGAATGATTTTTGAGATAAATCGCTGTATTCATAGCTTCCGCCCAAAAGCGCTTATCTAAATTAGAATCAAATAATAGACAACGTGTCTTTTCAGTTATAGTTCTATTAGTCCTTTCTGCCACCCCATTTTGTTGAGGTGTATAGGATACTGTTAACTGGTGAATAATGCCATTTTCCTTAAGAAAATTTTCCATTTCCCTAGAAGTATACTCACCACCACCATCTGTCCTAAGACATTTTATAGTTTTCCCGGTTTGATTTTCCACCATACTTTTAAATAAGCGAAATGTTGAAAAAACTTCACTCTTATATTTTAGCATGTACCCAAAAACCTTCCTAGAATAATCATCAACAAATATAAGACAATATGCAGCACCTCCCCATGATAACACTTCAAAAGGTCCTTGCAGGTCACTGTGAACGATACCTAAAAGATCCTTTGCCCGTTTACCCCTTTTCGGAAAAGGTTTCACAGTTTGCTTGCCTTCAAGACAAGTAACACATACCTGGTTTGGTTCGTCAACAAAATTAATCCCACCTGCTGTATTTTTTAGCAATCTTAACCCTTTACGATTCAAGTGACCAAGTCTTTTATGCCATAATTCTTGGTCTGATAAAAATCCCTCTTTTACTACCATCATTGATTCTTGTTTCAAATTATGAATACCATACAAACCGTCTTTTTTATTACATGAAAATTCTACTTCACCCCTAACTGAAAAATCAGAACTAGCATATACTGTGCATGCATCTTTATCAAAAACAACAGCATAACCTTTTTCTGTCATTCTTCCAACAGACAACAAGTTAGCTGACAAGTTAGGTACATATAAAACATTAGTAGCGGTTTTAATTAAATTGTTACCTTGTTCAAACTGAATGACAGCCTCACCAATACCTTTTGACTTGACTTCAGAATTATCAGCAACACAAATAGAAGTAGTTGTACTGGAATTCAAATTATGGAAAACAGTCTCATCACAGGCCATATGGGAAGTAGCACCACTGTCAATTATCCAAGATGAAGGGGAAACTGATGTCATCATTGCTCTAGTTAAAAGAGTAGTATTCTTTACACTTTTGTTTGAACTGTCTTTATTTTCTTCCTTCTTCTTTTGGTAAAAATTTGAAGTAGAACCTTGACACAATTTTGGGCAATCAGATTTTTTATGATTAGGGTCACCACACTCATAACATGCAAATTTCTTGGTTACTTTATGCTTATTATATTTCTTCTTAAAAGTTTTATTTTGCAATAGAAGAGCTGTCGTTTGTGGTAATTCTTCCTTAACTCTTCGTCTCTCACTTTCACCAAGTAAAGCATTTTTCACATCTTCAGATGTTGATTTGTCACTTAATTGCTGATTTAGTGCAGCAATAAAACTTTCGAACTCCTCAGAC
Source organism: Diabrotica virgifera virgifera (assembly GCF_917563875.1). Lineage (NCBI taxonomy): Eukaryota > Metazoa > Arthropoda > Insecta > Coleoptera > Chrysomelidae > Diabrotica > Diabrotica virgifera. Next base: position 181,676,919 of record NC_065445.1, on the reverse strand, counting down.
ACTCCGTTCCTCATAACAAAAGATATCCATTTATCTTCTATGGCCTCACCTATGTCTGCCAACTTTTGTACTGTTACTAAAATATTGTTTAAATATTCTTCCATTGAGGAACATGAATTTTGGCGCATATTGAAGAATTTTCGTGTGAGTTCATATTTCGTCGCCATACTATTACCTTCAAAGGCTTTTTTAAGATTATCCCATGCTTCTTTGCTACATTTAGCATTGTGAACATGAACATAACAACTTGGTTGGATGCAAAGACATATTTTTGCTAATGCTCTTTGATCTCTTGCTTTGTCAATATCTGATACAATTGGTAATGAACCATCAGCATACCCATAAATATCTTCCAAGATTAAACTCATTCTCATGGCAAATTTCCAGCTACCATAGTTTACCTGTCCTTCAAGTTTATCAATGTTTGGTACGTTTGAAGAAACTGAAGTTACCATTGTTGTGGAATTATTTGAATTACTTGGAGTTGTCATATTGATTAACAAAAACAAGTTAATAAAAAATATCTGTGTGCTTGTAGGAACTGAATGACAAAAATTAGGTTTATCACTTTACAACCTACACTCTTCTACCATGTTAAATCAGAGGATTCCAAATATTCTTCTTATACACAGTATATTTTAGCGTACAACTTTATTAGTATGAAAGATATTTATTATACATTAAATTAAACAAAGCTTAACAAAAAATGACAACCATTATTACATTAAAAAGATCAGTCAAGTCAGACATATTGGATCATGTGTCAAAACAGTGTTACCAAGGTGACAGAAGAAAATTAATAAATTACTAATATCGTACCGCTTGTATTTAAATGTACCAACTTTAACAGTCATAACATCCATAAAGATCAGACGTCTGGACTGGATGGGCCATGTTGAACGGATGTTGAAGACTGAAACACCAAAACATATAATGAGGCAGACACCAGTAGAGAGAAGGTCAAAGGGAAGACCCAAACTTAGATACCTGGAACAAGTGGAACAAGATCTGTAAACACTTAAGATTACCAACTGAAAAAACAAAGCAAGGAACAAAACAGAATGGCGGAAAATCCTAGAACAAGCCAGGACCAAAAATGATTGTCGAGCTACTGATGATGATGAACAACTAAAATAATAACACTACATAAGTATTAACTTCGTGAAAAAATGCTATAGAACAAAAGTTGCTTAGAATTCGTCAGTTTACCCATTTCCGGACTTATTTTGAACTTATTTTTTCACACCCGAGTAGGGGTGAAACTCATCTCCAGGGCAAAAGCACAAATCGGCAAAATTCACTTCTCTTCTTTGACATGTTATTATTTATGTGTATGCCAAATTTCATGTCAATTCCAGTGTGCGTCTTGGAAGAGTGTTGCCATCGTATACGCTAAAAGCTGATTGGCTCCGCCATCTTTTGCTCAGATTTCCGGATTAATATGGAAGGGGTAAACAGATGATCAGTTGTTTATTTTTCGTTTACTCTGGTTTAACCTCACTTAACTAGATAGATCGAGAAATTTTAAATTACTATTAATGCCTTCCTGTAAGGTAAAAGGTTGCGAAGTCGATTGGGGAAAAATAATGTGAAAATGAATTCTTTCCCAAAAGAATCTGAACGACGGAAAGTGTGGATTAAAAATATAGGGTTAAAACAAGATCCAAACAAATATGCTGTTGTTTGTGAAGTAAGTTCTTCAAGTAAAATTAATTGAGTATTTGCATTTGATGCATTCTCTTTATAATATTTATATCATTAAAAAATATTGTATTCAATTTTTGAATGTTTAGGAACACTACTTCTGACATGTGGAAAAAAGTTAGACAAGATGGCAGCAGAAAATTAAAATGCATTGCTGTACCAACAATATTTAGAGAAGAAAGCGAAAGTATTTAATTATTTATATTGGTTTTTTGTTTATTCACCAATTTAACACCTATAGATATTTGTATAACAAGAGAGCGAAGTGCACCTTTTCCTCCCAAGAATAAAGTTTACTAGTTTACTACAGTACTCATTCAAGGGAGGAAAAGGCACTTCTCCCATGTTATACATTTTTCCACCTCCCTCAAATAAGTCTTTTTTTCATTTTTAAAATATTTTATAACTGTTGATTGAATACATGAATCATAATTGAATACAGGAATTTGTGTATTCAATCAACAATAGAACTAACAAAATTTATTAGAGAACTAACACTAACAAGTAGGTACAGTATAACTATCAAATTATTAATGAAAAATTTTTAAATCAAAATAACAATTTACTGTTTTTACCATTTTGCAACATCTATAAATAAAATTTAAAATGTATGGATACTTACCTAATAGAAAATAGAGTAATAGTATAGGGTGTCAATAAGTTATTTCATCTATGCTATGACATAGTATGACGTCAACATCACTTTTACTTTTACTCCCTAGGGATTAAAAGTACTTTGTTTCCCTAGGGAGAAAAAAATATGACTATGCTCTCTACAATGAGGCCAGGAAATGTATACTTTGGATAGAGGTAGGTGGGAAAATCTGTTTTATTCAGTTATTGTGATTTGTTTCTTACAGACAATCGGTTTGTTCTAGCACGAGTTTCAAACGGTCTGAAACCATTAGCGAATAGTGGACCAGCGCGAGTAGAGGGGATAGCACTCGTAACTGTATTATGTTCTCTCACTGACCAACTGTTTGCTGACTAGTTCGACTGTTTGCTAGAACAAACCTATTATTCAAACAAAATGTCCTCTACGTCAGACTGATCAGAATTTTAAAAATGTGTCATATCAATCAAGTCAAAAAATTTCAAAAATTGTTCCTGTAACCATTTTTAGTGGAAATAATAACAGTACTTATATTGGATCAGAGAGCCACCCAATTCATTGTTAAAGTATGATAAAAATAAAAGTTAAACAATTAGGCATGCACTTCATATTATATTTAATGAAATATAACCCACTGGTACTCGTACAAACTTGACGGCAAGCAAATTCAACAAATTTTTCCTCATTTATTAGTTTTTCACTACCGTTAAGTTTGGAAACAAGCGCTGTTGCCAAATAAAAACATATACAGTCGAAAAAATGAAAGAATACCCATGAACGATCACATCAATCACATATTTTGTATTTGCTGTTTTTTTTTCATAAATAATAAATGAGAGAGATAGATGAATAATATGTGATTGATGTGATCGTTCATGGGTATTCTTTCATTTTTTCGACGGTATGTATTTACCACAGCAACTACAGGTGACACTGTTTCTCTTTGTCTTTAAGAATGTGAAACAAAGATAACTACAGTGGGAAAAATAAAGAATACCCATGAACTATCACATTGATCACTTATTTTGTGTTTCCTATCTTTTTCTATAACAAACGTTTATTATTTATAGAAAAAGACAACAAACATAAATTAAGTGATTGATGTGATCGTTCATGGGTATTCTTTCATTTTTCCAACTGTATCTGTAATATACGCTGAGCTCGTAGGTAGAGGGGATAATTAAAAAATCGCGAGAGCCAGTAGTGACAAGTCTGTAAACCTTTACTGGAAATTTGACATAAATGTCAAAGTGAATAATTTAAAATTGAAATTAAAAACATTAATTAGAAAAAATATTAGTTGGTCAAAGCTGTGGTATATATTTTTATCTTAAGTATACTTATGGTTTAAATACTGAATTAAGGTTTTTTAATATTTTGTAATATCTAATTATAATTAGATATAAATCATCTAAGCGCCATCTACACGATAATTGTGAATGTATCTGAAGTAAGAAATTAATATTTCATTAAGAGAACGTTAAAACAGTTAGCAAAATTTTTAAAAAATCGATTACAATTTAATTACCTTTTTGCGTTTTAAATATTAAGCGATAACAATTAAATAATAAATTTAAAAATTACTGGTGAAAGTTGAATTAGTAATCCACTAGGAGCGACACCAGCGAAGCTCAGAGCGTATAAGTGGGTGCGTTTGGACGACCATAGCGGCTGACTGTCAGCAGAAATCGGCTGAGTGGTTGTATCCAGCTGTGATAGGGAAAGCTTAGTAAATCTCTCAGAGGCTGACTTCCAGCGGTGACGTCTGACAGCTACTGCTGGCTCAGCTGTCCAGCCGCTGTGGTCATCCGAACGCACCCAGTGTCAGTCATGTTTTCCTATAGTATAGAAGGCTTAGATAGAAGGTTATGTAAGATTTTTGTTTGTTTATTTTTTCTTCTTCTTTTGTGGCCTTTGGAAGCTGTGCCCATTTAGCCAGCAACATTTCTTAAAATTAATAGCTTTGTTCCAGCAGAATTTTGAACTGATTCAGAATCGTACTGAGCGTGCGCTTTACATAAAACCGTACGCGTTTTATGCAAAGCGCACGCTCAATACGATCCTGAATCAGTTCAACATCAGTTCAACATTCTGCTGGAACAAAGCTAATGCCTAACTAAACCTACCATACAAGAAAACCATTACGAACCTAAACGACCAATCAAGGATACGGAAGGGAAAGTAAAGTTATTTAAAAAATAAACTGTTGTTAAAATATAAACTAAATAAATAAAATATAAATTGAAAACAATAATTTGACATTATAAATGTAACCTCCAATATTATGACAGACGTCAGTTACCATGACATCATATATTATACTCGTCACTAATTCTAGCCAATGAAATGCTTGCTGTAAGAGGAATGGCATATCAAAAAAATCTGACTATTCTCTATATATTTTTTCAGATTTAGAATATGGCAACAAGGGGAAAGTTATGTGCATTCCTCATTGTTTGACTTTTCCTATATCTTAAGTATCAGGTCATCGTACAATACAAATACTTCCTGCAATAATTGGAAGTAATGCAGAACAAGAATTGAATTTGGAATCGCCGAGAAAAAGGATTGGTGTACAAAATAAGAAAGTATATTATAAAGGACAACAAACATCTTCCATAAGCGATCAAAATTGTATAACTGAAATTCAGGAAATTCTCCACCTGCTCCACCTTTAGGTATAAAAAATATTTTGACATTTTTTTTTATTTAATACACAATTTAATTTACCATCTGATCTTGAAGCTATAAGTAAATGGTGTGAATGTTGAACACATGAGGGAGAAGCTGCCATGTGGCAACTCTCCTGTATAATATATTTTATATTAGTTCACATAAATAGTTAATTTATTAAGTCTGTTGGCCATGGTTTCTTCAGTCACCTTTCAAATCCAGGAGAGGTATTTAGCAGTCTTGATTCGTTACTTGGATGATCCGTTGTCCATCAAGGAAGTTTCTTGTGATTATTCTAATTTCTTCCTCTACCAAGGATCTGGCAGAGTCATCTTGTATAGGGTTTTGTTCAAGTGTAAACACTTTTTTGCGCCAGTCCAGAGCTGTCTGCCAGTGCTGCCTTGAATAGAAAGGTGGTCTATTTTTCATGCCACTGGCATTCCAGTGAGACTGGCACCAGTTTCTGGATACATGTAAATGTTACTTTATTTTATGTAAATATTATTTTCATTCTAGAATCAAAGGGAGACTCTTTTAACAGATAAATGACGCTATCATTCTTTTTGTTCTAGAAAAACTGTAAATAGTATTTAAGGCAACGATTGTGAATGAGTGAGAAGTCTAATAAAGCCACGACGAGATACTGTATTAGAGCGTACGATTTGGAGGTATTTTTGATTAGATAAATTTTGTAAAGTACAATATAAGTTAGATTTGATAATGTGTAGTATTTCCTAATAAATTAAATACTATTAAGTGTTTATTGTTCTTGTAAGTTAGTGTGGTAAATAAATAATATGAAGTAAGTCTGTGTATTTAAATTAATATAAGTGTTCTTATTTAAAAATAAATAAAGTCAATTCAAAATAAATATTAATGCCTAAAAATCAAATTAGTAAAATCGCTCACATGTCACTAGCAAAGAAACTTGTCAGCTTTTTGTTTCCGGTTGATTTGGACAGGTTAAGAATTTAAAGTGGTAACACTGCATGTTAAATCAATCATTTTAAATTGTTTACAGTTTTACTTACAGTAGGAGATGTAACATACTTTTGTTTACCAGTATGCAAAAATTAAAAAATCTTTCATAGATATTGATTCACCACTCAAGAACTAACAAATTGTGAAGAGCACAAATATGCCTGTACTTCGTTATCTGTCCAGGGCCGATATCAATTGATTGTCACAATATTGTATAGGTATAGAATAATTCATTTTATTACAATTAACAGTTTTTAGGTTTCCATATTTCTAAAGGAAAAACGGACCCTTATAGGCTCGCTATATACTTATACTATGGCCAAAAAGCGGTAGTGAGAATAGAAGACATAACATCAGAAGAAATAGAAATGAAAAAAAAGGTGTTCGACAAGGGTGTATACTTTCACCAATATTATTTAATATATAGGTACTCAGAAGACATATTAAGTGAGACAATGGATGAAATAAACATAGGCATTAGAATTAATGGCATGATCATAAATAACCTGAGATACGCTGATGATACAGTTCTTTTAGCTGAATCACATGAAAACCTACAGATACTGCTTACTTAATAAAGTGACCACAGTAAGTGGAGAATATGGACTATCGCTTAACATAAGTTTTATTCCAGCAATGTTCCATTAATTTTATCTGTCTCTTCCACATTAACCAAGAAGAGGTGTTGAAATTTCTGATACATTTCCAGTGGATACATTACCAGCTATTCGTGATGAATAATGAGTAATACAGACTTAAAAATTCATACAGACCTAGCAGTCATTACTTAGCTTTTGATTAAAATTGACAAATCTAAACGCACAAGTGGTCTATTACTTTTCTGTCCAAAAAACGTTTATATGTTTTTTGTCATTTTGAATTAAACACCTATAAGTTCGTTTATGGTTTATGTTTCTAGCTTGATTCTATTTTTGAAGTTATTAGGTGCGATTGGGAAAAATGTTGTGAGTTTTTTATAAAACTAACAGTATGCACTATTGTGCACACAGACAATATAAAGTTAGTTGCTAAATCTTTCAAGTTACGTATCGGTGGAAATAAAGTGTGAACAAAATATACTGGTGTTTTTAGTAAATATATGTTTTATAATTTTTTAATTTGTGCTATTCTTTTAATGAAATCTTTTGGAAAGTAGTAAGTATTAAAATTTAATTTAATATTTAAATAAATTACAAATAAACTGTTTGTTTTGAATCTATTTATTTCCTTGAAATAGTTGAAATCATATATACAGTAGACCCTCTCTTAACCGACCATGACGGGAGCTGCCCATAGGTCGGATAATCAAGAAGTTGGTTAAACCGAAAATCTTTAAAACCACCCTCAGAAAGACATTACATATGTAACTCTATTAAAAATATATATATATTTTATGATCTATAAACAAAAAAGTAGTATGTACATATAGTCCGTCCACTATAACTTTTCCCATGGGTCACGATTCATTTTCAAACAAATTAAGTCAAAATATAAAGTGAAACGAATGTCGATGTGTATATACATATGTAATTAACAATATCACTCACAAGACAAATTATGAAACTTGAACGACCTCTAATCTAAAAATAGTATCATCCAAAAAGGTGTAGGGTCGGTCGGTTAAAGGGAGGTCGGTTAAGAGGGCGTCTACTGTAAGTATAACTTACATACATAAAAGTACACACACTATTTTTTAATCCATGTTTAAACACTGGTTATGTCACTAGTATTAAAAGAGGCACCTAAACACATTTTGCAAATTATCACAAAAACTAATCTTGTAAGTAACAGACCAGTTTAGCTCCAGCATCCTCATCTGATCTTACCCCTTTTCTAGCAACAGTTTATGCCTGGGAGAATCCACCTGCAGAATAACTGATAAATGCTTATACTTTTCATTAACAATAACCATACTAACTCCTTCCACGCTATGTATTCTGCTTTACTATTTTGACCAGCTTCTTATCTTATTCCCAGTATCTTCCACACATCCGAACCTAAATGACTTCAACTCATACTCTCACCTTTTCTATAGAATTATCACAATACCGTTTTAGCTTTTTAAGAAGCAAATGATATTTTTACACAATCAGTGTGAAACCAATTATTGCAAGCTCCACTGCAGCCCATCCATAATGAGACCAGAATTTTGTTTACAATGATTTGGTTCAGATTAATTTAGTTTCTGTTATGAATTAACGTCTTTTTTCTCCGAATCAACATTGCACTATCTATAGGCACTTCAGACTTTCTCAAAAACAAGCAGTTCTATTATAATAAGATAACATAACATTAATTTAATCAAAATATAATTTTGCATTTTTTGCAATGTTTCTATATAACCTCAATCTTCTTTTTACAACTGACAGTTATGTAAAATTTATATTTTTGTGTGCGACTAGGGCAAGCAGTGATCACTGAGGGCGGCCATATTTTGCTCTGGTTTCCGGGCTTGGCTACACTCTCCCTGGACGCACTCTGGTCAATTCAAGCGGTTCTTTAAAATTTTCAGAAAAACCGTGAGTCAATGGACTATTATAGGTACTGTTTAATATATATAGCTGTGTAACAGCGTAGCAAGGGGCTGCGTGCTAAACATGACATGGCTAACTTCAAGCCAGTCAACATGGTTGTCACTTGTATATATGATTTATTGTATGTAAGATGTTTAGTAAGTTTTATAAAAATATATAAGTTTACTCAATACTATGATTGTTTGACTTATAACCCATTAAATAAAGTAGTTTAAACATGGCGCAGTCAAACAGCTAGTTGGGTTACAGTTTACAATCGAAAAGCTAAATTTATAGCAACTTGTACACGAGGTACCATACATAACCTACAATGGCAGTGATGGGAATAAATGTAAAATTACCACCAGATTTTGACCTGCAGGATCAAAATGCTGCAAGCGAATGGAAGTTCTGGAAGACTAGTTTCGAAGATTATTTACTAGCAACGGGACAAGACCAGTCAGCAGATAAAATGAAAATGTCAATTTTAAGAAATATAATTGGGGCTGAGTCTGCCAAAATTATGTCCACATTCGAGATCCCAGAAGCCGAAAATAACAAGTATGACTTGATGATATCACTAATCGATAAGTATGTTAATCCAAGGATGAATGAATCATTTGAAAGATACAATTTTATCATGAGGGTCCAGAAAGAAGGAGAGTCGTTTGAGCAGTTTCTTACTAGTTGTAGACATTTGATTCGAACATGTAATTATAATGAAATTGATCCAGAACAAACAGCCGAAGATAAAGCTCTGAGAGACAAAATATTAATGGGCATCAGAGATCCAGTTACTAGAGAAGCTCTATTGAGAGTGGACAAACTTACCCTACAAAAAGCCATCGAATTTTGTAGAACTAGTGAACAAAGTAAGAACCAAAATTTGAAATTTCATACCGAAAGAAAAGATGTAGACATAGGAGAAGTTCGTAAAGATAGGTACCAGGGCCATAGAAATTATAATAACTCTAGAAGTAAAGCGAATACCAATGAAAAATTCAAGTGTAAAAGATGTCAATCAACTCATGGGGCCAGAGAATGTCCAGCGTATGGAAAGAAATGTAAGAAATGTGGGCTTTTAAACCATTTTGCAAAGTCGTGTAGAGTGAAGAATATTGATGTCATAGATGAAGATAGCAGTGATGGATCAGCTGATAGTTTTGTAGGAAATGTCAATAAAGTATACCAAAATGTAAGTAGTCAAAATATTTGGGATGAAATTATAGAAATTGAAAACAAGAGAATTAAAGTAAAACTTGACACAGGTGCAGATGTAAGTATAATTCCATTAAAAATTTTTAAGAAAATTGATAAACAATTTAAAATTAGGGATAATCATTATGTACTGAAAGGGTTAGAGGGTACTCAGGCTAAAACAATGGGTGTCGTAAATTTATTTTGTAAACATAAAAATAAGTATGTTTACGAGGATTTTACAATTATTAATGGGGCAACTCGAGTTCTTTTAAGTGGTAAATTATGTATTGATTTGGGGTTAGTTAAACGAATCAACAATATTGAGAGTTGTGGTACTTTAGAATTAGCAGAAAGGGATAAATTTATAAACCTTAACCCTGAAGTTTTTAGAGGTCATGGTAAATTTTGTGGTAAACATAGGATCACTACAGTAGACAATTTTGAGCCAGTAAGTTACCCACCTGTAAATGTACCTGTCGCAATTAGAGATAATTTAAAAAATGAATTAGATAGGTTGACAAAAAGAGGGGCAATTGTCAAAGTTAACGAAATTGACCCCAGGGCAAGCATAAACCGCATTGTTATTGTGGAAAAGCAAAATGGTAAGTTACGTTTATCGCTCCCTTAGTATTGAAAGGGCACATCTCGAAAATCGTTACTTTTGGGAAAACGAGATTAAAGATTAAGCAACTTCATCGTTTTCATTTACTCACCTATAACATTTTTATTTGAAAAGATAGATAAATAAAAATCTAGGTATACAATTTACAGTATTTGTACTCTATAATGGATAATCGAAATATTACAAAAAAAATAATTTAATTAAAAAAAAAACGTTTCAAAAAATCTCTCCCAAGATAGGCCCCTCTCCCACTAAATTTCTTTAAATTTTGAAGGCATCTTACGAATTAAGCCTTTTAATGATTAAATATACACTATTTTTTAAGTTACAAATCTAAATATGGCTGTGTAATAATAATGTTTAACTACTTTCAATGATAAAAGTGCCTCTTGTAAAGGAATTAATAAAACATTAAATCGTAAAAGATTAACAAAAAATAACTTTATTCTCAAAAACCAAAAAGTAATAGGCATGTAGCATACAAATCCAATAACAAAAACTATAACACTCTTTTTGGGACAGTCATATAAAAAAACCAGAATTGTCTTAACGTTTATAATGTAACACAAAACTAAAATAGTTCTCACAAAAAATTACTGAATTTACTAGACAAAAAAATTAACAAATTTTCTCAACATAAAATCATTCTTCTTTTGTGCGAGCGCTTAAGATCTATCATATTCATTTTTTACAATCAGTCGTGTTTGAATAGAATAGAATAGCTAACGACTGGAATAGTAGCTAAAGAACTATGAAATATAAAATAGCCAGCAGGTTTAAGTTTTAAGTAATAGTCATAAATCATTTCAAAAATAAAACAAAGTACTAAAAATTACAATTAGAAAACAGTTACATTAATATATTATTATAGTAACAGGCATGATAAGGGTCAATAAGTCTCTTAGAAATTAATTCTTTGAGATCCTGTTTCTTATTTAAACTTAACTCAAATGGCGCACTATAAACTGTTTTGATAGATATTTCTTTATTATCCAACATTTTCTTTCTTTTGTTTCTAACATTTATTTGTTTAAACGCGTCTTTGTATGATGTCTTATATTGAAAAAAGAATGGGTTTCCTTTCGTAAATTTCATAACTTTGATGTGATTCCATACGATGGTATTCTTCTCTTCATCAACGTTGAAATTATATCCCCACTTGACTTGTAAATCTTTCAAGTCGTAAAAGAAATCATGATTCAAAGTATGAACGATAAAAGGTTTCCCCGTTTTCCTAGCTCTCTGAATTGCGGTGGTGTATTGAAGTGGTGTTAAGATTGGACCAGCTTTTAAATCTCTTGATATTTGTTTCTGTATCAGCATGTGTACATTGTCGGCTTCATTTTGCGTATGACCTTTTATAAGGAATTTGTGAGTTATACCCTTTAAGTTTTTTATAGTAGTGACTGCAAACATGTATAAAGAAGCTATGTATTTATTTTTGTTTTGACCACAACAATTATCTGTTACAAATGTTACGTTAACTTCATGTTCACCTGCATCCTCACAAACCTTCTTTAAAAAGTCTAAAACGCAACTTCCAATCTCCACTGCACCTCTTTTTCCTTGGGTCTCATCCCAGAAATAGCAATGCACGTCACCATAGCCTTTAAAATCGTCTTCATTCTCTGGTAATTTATTTAACACAGTCAAAGTAAAGTTGTAGCTATTCAATTTGGATTTATAATAAAACGATGATGTTTCTCCATTGGGACTTTGCATTATCGCTTGAACATCGTAGCAAATGCATAAATTATATTTGTCAAGAGTCATTCTATCATTCTTTTTTTCGGCTCGGCTTAATTCCTTTTCTTCTAGGTGAGTATCATATTTGACTTTGAGAGCAAGCCTCTGATCAGCAGAAGAGTTGTTATACTGTAAACAAAGATCGCATTGATCTTTCTTGGGTTGAAAAAAACCCAAATTAAAATGGGTAGTAAAAATCTCATAAAACAAATGAAACTTTCCAGAATCTCGGGAATTATTCTTCTGTTTTTCTTGAAAGTCTCTAAACAAGTCAGTAATACTTTTCGATCCACTTATGAACTCTCTTGAGGTCGACGCTCTTAAATAATGCGATTCAATTCGTGGTATTAGATTGATAAATCTAATGATATCTTCTTTCAGATTGTCATCCACGCGTCTATGACTATTATGTTTGCCTCTTCTATCTTCTTCAACAGAATTGCAATTGTTAGTCTTATATCTTACTGTGCGAATCATTTTACTTGTTATTCCCAACGTATTGATAAAAAATGTTTTGCAGACTCTGATTTTGGCGTTATCATCGTACAAGTAGAAAGCAGCATTTGGTGCTCTGGGATGTTGAGCGTTTGAATACTTATATTTAGGTTCAACTAAAGCCATTCTTGCTTTTATAAACATACGCTGTAATTGCAAATCTCCTAGTGCCCAAAAACATTTGAAATGTTGAAGTCTTTTAGCCTCATCAAAATTTTCGCTGCATTTCAATCTGCATTTCTGATTGCATGGACTCTTCATTTGACGCGCAGGAACAACGTTTCTAGTCTTAGTAGAAATGTATTGTTCTCCTGCATTTCGTTTTATCTTTTGGTTATTTTGCTTCCATTTAGTAGGATCAGCTTTACGTTTCTTCGATCTCCTGGGCGATGTTGCAACTACTTCAGAAGTACCATCATCAGAGGAACTTGAAGATGAGCTTGGCGAACGTTTTCTACCTTGATGTTCATTATAAGTGGGATCATTGTCACTAATATCAGCATCACTCTCTTCTGAATTCATTGGCGATATACGGTAATGTACAGCTGGAGTTCGTGGTGTTAAAATTACGGATTCTAGTATTGAAGGTGAAGTAGTTCTAGATGATAAAGACTGAGGCTGGGCTTCAATTTCTTTACCTTTTAAGATATGGGAAACAAATCGTCCTTGTTCCAGTGAACAACATCGAGAGGAAGAGCTGCTGCTAGAAGATGACGAACTGCTACTGTTGACGCTAGAAGACGAACTGGAACTACTAGATGACGATCTCGACGAACGTTTTGATGTTGAACTTAAAGGGATGTTCTCTTTTTCTTCATTGCTGACCTAAAAATGCAAAAAAATATGTAAGTAGTTTATACATGTTAGTAAATTATAAACTTACGTTTGGGTCCTTATCGCAACTGTTTTCCCATTCATCAGGTAGATGTGAAACATTAAGAAGGTTCATAATTCTTCGCGATCGTGATGACATATTTCTTCAATTTTTTTGCAATGTATCTGTAAGAGGTTAAGATATGGTTACCCTCTTATTTAATACTTGTTAGTACATAAAATAATAACAATAATTAAGGCCTTAGTACCAAAAAACTTTGTAGTTTATGGACACAACTAAGAAACTCGTTGAATTATTTTAGTATTACAAGTATTTAACTTTCAATGATATTGTAAATCAAACAGATATTTTTGTAATAACACGAATCCTTTAGATATAGTTCCAAAAATCATACAATAGTTTTAGTAATATAAAGAACTCTTTTTAAATAAACCCATAAATTTTCGGAAGTTTTAGAAATATACAGCATTTAATCTTAATGTGCCTTTATAAAACAAAAAATATAAAACAACACGTACCTCAAGTTTTGTAATAGAAGGGCTCAACTCGTAATGAGAGCGCTCACTAACACACCTGCTTCGACAGACATCGGCACCTTACTGAATGGGTCTATCTCGCGGGAAGATGTGTTGGCGGAGAGGGGAGTACGAAAGGGTCACATTATATCGGGACTTGCTTTCTATTCTCCGTTTTCAATTTCTGTCAAGGCCAAGTTGTAGTACTAGTAGTTTTGTGCCCATTTATGCCAAAAACTCAGAAACGCTAATTTTCGAGATGTGCCCTTTTAATACTAAGGGTGCGTTATGCTTAGACCCATTAGATCTAAACAAACAAATAGTCCGCAAACCAAGAGTAGTACATAAATTGGAAGATGTTTGTGCACAAATGATAGGTAAAAAGATATTTTCTGTATTTGATCTCTCTGAAGGGTATCATCATTTAGAACTTGACGAGACATCATCATGGAAATGCTGTTTTGCAACTTCTTATGGAATTTTCAGATATAAAGTATTGCCATATGGATTATCAAATTCCCAAGATCTGTTTCAAGAAGTAGTAGAAGATAAATTTAAAGGTATAGAGAATTTATTGATTTGTCATGATGATATGATTGTTATGGGAACAACAAAAGAAGAACATGATACAACTGTTAAAAAAGTGTTAGAAAGGGCTAAAGAAGTAGGAGCAAAGTTTAATGGGGACAAATTTCAATATTGTCAAGAAGAGGTCAGATTTATGGGTCAAGTTTTTTCACATAAAGGGATGCAAATAGATCCTGACAGAGTGGAATCACTTTGTAAACTTGAAAAACCAAATAGTAAAGTAGAATTACAAAGAATTTTGGGCGCATTTAATTACGTTAGACGGTACATTCCGAACATGGCTGAACATATTCAACCTCTTTGTCAATTACTTAAAAATAATGTAGAATGGGTGTGGCTCCCGTCACATCAAAAATGTTTTGATAATTTAAAGAACATAATTTGTAAATCACCAGCGTTAGTCCCTTATGATCCTAATCAAAAAATTATTTTACAATGTGATGCATCTAAAAATGGTTTAGGTGTTTGTATGTTCCAGAAATATGATTCTATTTTAAAATTAGTAGCTTGTGCATCACGAAATATGAATGATAGTGAAATAAATTATAGTCAGACTGAGAAGGAACTATTGGCAATTTATTATGCTACTCAAAAATTTCACAATTTTATTTATAATTTTGATGTTGACGTTCAATCAGATCACAAACCTATAATCTCCATTATGAAGAAGCCAATTTCCAAAATTGGATCAGTTAGACTCCAACGTTTAAGGCTTAAACTTCTCAAGTACAGATTAAATGTATATTTTGTTCCTGGGAAAGACATACATTTTGCTGATATGCTAT
This sequence comes from Diabrotica virgifera virgifera, assembly GCF_917563875.1. Lineage (NCBI taxonomy): Eukaryota > Metazoa > Arthropoda > Insecta > Coleoptera > Chrysomelidae > Diabrotica > Diabrotica virgifera. Next base: position 181,661,649 of record NC_065445.1, on the reverse strand, counting down.
CTAGGTCCAGTTTAAATATAGAGACACATGACCCAGAAATGTTTGAAATGGTCCACTCAGTGAGTAAACATTTACCTATGAGCCAGGAAAAGCAATCTGAGTTAAGACTAGCTACTAGCCAGGATGAGGCATTAGCAGTAATTTTTGATTTTTATTATAATGGGTGGCCAAAAGAAAAAAATGTTCCTCAAGTGTGTAAAAAGTACTATGGTATAAGAGATTCACTGTATTTTGAAGCTGGCATCGCATTTATTGATGACAAAATAATTATTCCGAAAAAACTTAGGCTTGACATGATAAAATTGCTTCACAAAGGCCATATAGGAGTCAGTAAAACTATAAACAAAGCCAGGAGTATATATTATTGGCCAGGACTTAATGATGATGTGACAAACTATATAAAAAAATGCAGGATATGTGAGAAATACAGACCAAATAATTTTAAAGAACCAATGATGCCTCATGACATTCCCAGACTAAGATTCAATAAAGTTGGTACAGACATTTTAGAGTATGGTTCAAAAGCATATTTAGTAATTGTAGACTATTTTTCGCATTGGTTGGACATTTCAATATTAAAAGATAAAACCTCCAGTTCAGTAATCAACTCATTTCAAGATACTTTTAGTAGATTTGGATATCCAGAAATTTTAATTGCAGATAATCTACCATTTACTTCGGTAAAATGTAAAAATTATTATAGAGAAAAAGACATTACAATTATGACATGCACTCCACATTACCACCAGAGTAATGGACTTGCAGAAAAAGCAGTCAATATAAGCAAACAAATTTTAAGAAAGAGTAATGAGGAAAATGTTGATTTTAGAGATTTGGTGATGGAATATAATAATACCTGCATAATAAATCTTGATGCATCTCCAGCTCAAATTTTACAGAGCAGGATCCTGAGAGGACAATTACCAACTACAGCTAATAAATTAGAACCTACAATCCAGAAACAAGTATATAAGAATTTATGCAAAGAAAAAGAGAAATTACAAGTACGTTATGATAAGACAGCACGAAGAAAACCAGTAGAGTTTAGAAAGGGAGATAGGGTAGTAATAAGAAGTTCAAAAGATAATTATTGGCGTAAAGCAATTGTCTTAGAAAAGGCCAATGAACCTAGATCATATTGGGTGAAAAAAGAAGATAACAATAAAATTATTAGACGGAATTCACACCAAATGAAACATTCATACACCACAACACTTGAAAAAGAACTCATTTTAGAACCCGAGTTGTACCCTGATATTCAGTCACAAAGTGTTCATAAAGATACCACTCACATTAACGTAAATGATAGTGTTAATAAAACCATTAGTTGCCCAAGCCCAAATGTAAAATCAGTACCTACATTGAGTCATAAAGTCAACCCAAATATTGAGACTTCTAACAGTTATAAGACGAGAGTTGGTCGTAATATAAAGACCCCTTATAGATATCGATCTTAGGGGGAAGGTGTTTAATATATATAGCTGTGTAACAGCGTAGCAAGGGGCTGCGTGCTAAACATGACATGGCTAACTTCAAGCCAGTCAACATGGTTGTCACTTGTATGATTTATGTATGTAAGATGTTTAGTAAGTTTTATAAAAATATATAAGTTTACTCAATACTATGATTGTTTGACTTATAACCCATTAAATAAAGTAGTTTAAACAGGTACCAGTAACAATGAGAGCACACAGCAGAATTTTATTTAATACGCACCTTTTGAATGATTTTAGAAATTAGCATTTAATAAACTTGTATCCCAATTATTTAACAGTTAACAATCCAATGTACAACTTAAATATTTTCCGCCCTGGCCTGTCTTTATATAAATGTTTATATTTTAAAAGTCCCCAACCCTCCAAATACTAGATAGGAAACTTCTAGGCTATCACAAAAATAAAGTAAAAACTTACCTTTTTCAATAGGGGTAACAGTACGAAATAATAAAAACCGGTGAGTGGTGAGTAATACTGCTGTTTTACTAGATTATCGTAAATAGTATTACAGCTGACAATTATTAGGTATTCTTTTTGCAAGTAGCACAAAGTCACAAAACAAATGAGTGGTTTAGTAACAGATTTTCAGATTTGCTCATGCCACAATTTTTGTCAACGGGATAATTTAAGGTCAAACTCGTAACCAAATTATGACTCAACAAAAAAGACTGAATTCCACTTGATTATGTTCTGAGTATTTTGCAATCCATGCAAAAAGGGTATTTAAAAAATATGCATGATGTAGAATATGATTTAGAAGACAAATAAATTATTGTAGGCGTAGGAGGCAAGTTTGGCTCAAATTTAAGTTCAAACTTTGTAAATGTGGAGTAAGCAATGTTTTGATCAATGTTATTATACTCAGTGGCGTAGTGCCAACTCAAGATAACGATAAATAAGAAATTATTTTTGATATACATAATTATGTTTGCATAAAACAAAAAATATTTTATGTGAATAATGTGCTGACTTTTTTATGTTTGGGATTTTGTGGTGGCCCCCGGAATGTGGGGGCCCCGGGCAGCTGCCCAGCCTGCCCTCCCTTAAATCCGGCCCTGCGGTTGAAGTTATCTGACAAATTTTAAGATTTGGCAGTGACAGTGACGGTATGTAAATAATAAGTATTTATCCTTCAAGATATAATAAATTAAATATAATTAAACTCATATTCATTATATCACACCTCATCAAAAGCTTTTTACAAGAACATAGTCAGCAATTTTGATATGGCTTAGAGCCAGACTACATCAAGATCGCCAATAAATCGTGCTAGTTATTGCCTTGCAGCGAGACCAAAAACAAAAGAAGAAGAAAGTACACTGCTCAATTTTCTACAAAATACGCTTTAAGAGTCGTATCAGTTTTTTTTGGAACCAGCTGTACATGAAGAAGAAGACCTAAATTAATGCTAAAGTAATTAATAATTCTAAACTAAATTAATTTTAAACTAGCCAATAAATTCGCAAAATACACAAGAACCATAACAATTTACAATAAATAATATTGAAATGGCATTAAATTTAGAAGACAGCATCAAAAATGATACAAATGCTCTTATTTTTGGTGTTTTTCGTTAAAAATGAGTCAACAGGTTAAGAATTTTTGACAATTTTGCAAAGTTGGTATCTCCGATACTTTAAGTTTTTTCTTGGTTAAGCTTAGTAAAAACTTGAATGCTGGAACGCAAATTTCAACAAAGAAATTTTTTTGATTAAGCGAAACTTACGTAAGATTTTACTTAGCTCACGTTGTTGGAACCGGGCGTAAGTGCCAGTTTTCATAACTACTCACTACTGTGAGTTTGTGTTTTTAAACCAGAATTATCTGAAAATCTTCTAGAGCATATTTTGCATGTGACAGGTTTTTCACCAGTAGGTACTGGTCATTATCATCAGTACATCATTTTACCAGTACAGACATGTACTATCATTTATGATATTTTAAAAGTGGTTTCGTCGGAAATTGTTCGGTGCAAATTCCACATTCAAATAAAGGGCACAGGCAAAGAAGGTGCTATGTCAAAATAATAAGTTTAGAGAAAAATGGTTTTAAAGGTTAAGACTCTCTGGTGTTTGTCTATTATTTATGCACTGACGAAAACTAGTTTATTTACTAAATGCTGGAATTACAGCGATGGCATCAGCCTATGTGTACAACATAACGTAGCACTTACTTTGCCGGGACCACGCAAACTTGCCACCTTCTTAGCCTGACCAGAAAAATTAAAATATGTTGTTACTCCTGACTGAAGAACGTTCATAGCGGTGATTGATTTATAGAATGGCAGTCGAGATCGCTGGCTAACAGTGGGGACCAGAACCCTTCAAATGGTTTTTCACCAGTATGCCCTATCATATGTTTTTTACTTACTTTCAACTTACTCTTTGTTGAAAACTATTTGTTGGAAATTTCACATTCAAACGGTTTTTGATCACGATGCACTCTCATATGCGATTTTAAATATAGGTAGTTTCAATGAAAGCTTTTTGTTGCAAAGGACCCCGCAGAAAGCTTATGGGAAATGGCTCTCAGTCAAATGCTCTGAAACTTTGGGTTCTGGTAGTGCTTGATGTGTAGAACAAAAGACTCAATGGGCGCGTAGCTCTAAAAAATCATGTTTTTAAGATATAAGCCTCTGAAGTTATAGGTACAATGAGCACGTTCGAGTTGGAATAAATTCATTTTCTCAAAAATGGGCGACTCTGGAGATAAATTACGAATTATTCCAATTTTTATTATTGAATTATAACTTTTTGGCAAATATTTTATACTAGTGACGTCATCCATCTGGGCGTGATGAGATTTTTATAAATAAGAATAGGGGTCGTGTGACAGCTCATTTGAAAGGTTATACAATTCTCTATTCACTAATATAAACATTAGGGCGCCCAAAACTTTTTTGAATTAAATTAATTGAGACAAAAAGAAGAAGTATATAATTTATTTAATTCAAAATACATTTTACTACTGTCAGAAAACGGAAAAAAATATTAACTTGAAAAATAAACATTGCTTTTCGCTTAAATTAAATGTTCAAACTACTAAGAGGCAGGTGGGTGGCAGCTTTAATATTGAATTTAAGCGAAAAACAATATTTATTTATCAAATAAACATTTTTTCCTGTTTTCAGACAACAGTAAAATGTATTTCGAATTAAATAAATTATATAATAACCTTTCAAATGAGCTATCACACGACTCCTATTCTTATTTAAAAAAAAATCATCCATTGCGTCATCACGCCCAGATGGATGATGTCACTAGTATGATATATGTATCAAAAAATTATAATTTTAAAATAAAAATCGACCTGACTCATAATTTATCTCCAGAGTTACCCATTCTCGAGAAAATGAATTTATTCCAAATCAAACGTCCTCACTGTACCTATAACTTCAGAGGCTTATATATTAAAACCATGATTTTTTGGAGCTACGCGCCCAGTGAGTTTTTTGTTCTACTCATCAAGGACTACCAGAACCCAAAGTTTCAGAGCATTTGACAGAGAGCCATTTCCCATAAGGTTTCTGCGGGGTCCTTTCACATTCAAATGGCTTTTCACCGGTATGCCCTGTAATCTTTTTTGATTATTTTCAACTTACTCTTTGTTGAAAACTATTTGGTGGAAATTTCACATTCATTCATACGGTTTTTGATCACTATGCACTCTCATATTCGATTTTAAATATAGTTCCAATGAAAACTTTTTGGTGCAAAATTCAGATTTAAATGGTTTTTCACCAGTATGCACTCTCACATGCGATTTTAAAACTTGTTTTATTGAAAATACGTGGGTAGTCCGATAATTAGTTAGCCTCTCCGGTCGATGACGCCACTGCCGCAAGAGAAATTTACCATCGTGTAAAACATTCTTGTAAATGGCCTATGTCAAAATATCAGCGAAATCGGACTCGTAGTTTTGTTTTGACCGCGTGTGTAAGCGGGCGTGTTTGGGGATTTTAGAAAAATGAAAAAGAGCAGTATGAGTTGGTGATTCGACTCTTTAGAAGGGAAATCCCGCAGTGAAATCAAAAACCGATTGAATGCTGTAAACAGTGATTCTTCTCCTTTAATGGAAACCATCAAAAATTGGTCTAACGAATTTCAACTTGGTAGCACGTCGGTTTTTGATAAGTCAGTTCCAGGTACCCCGAAAACGGCTACCGCTGAGGATAACGCGAAGGAAATCCACGATCTCGTATTGGTCATCCGCCGACTGAAAGTGGCAGTAGGCTTCTCAAAAGATCTCATTGGCCATATCCTGCATGAAATTTTGGGCATAAAAAAACTGTCGGCGCGATGGCTGGCGAATTTTCTAACTTCGAACAATAAACTCAACCATGAGACCACTTTATCAGAGCATTGTCTGATGCTGTTTAAGCGTAATCCAAATGAGTTTCTGTTGTTTCATAACCGTCGACGAAACATGGTTTGACGTATACACCAGAACCCAAGGAACAGTCGATACAGTGGACGTCACCTCGCCAACGTGCTCCGAGGAAGGCGAAGACTATCCAATCGGCCGGAAAGGCGATGGCCACCATTTTCTGAAATTCACAAGGTGTGATCTATATCCACTTCCTGGAAAATGGTAAAACGATCACAGGGCTTTACTATGCCGCACTATTAGTCCGATTCGACGCAGACATTCAGAAAAAAATACTCTTCCACCATGACAAAGCTCCGGCTCACACCTACGCCATCGCAATGGCCAAATTGGTCGAATTTGACTACAAGGTGCTGTTCCATCCAACGTATTCTCCAGATTTGGGCTAGTATGACTTCTTTTTGTTTTCAAACTTGAAAAAGTCACTCACCGGGCAGAAATTTTATTCGAATAAAGAGTTCATCACCGTCACGGAAGAATACTTTGCAGATCTCGAGAAAAGGTGTTTTTAAAACGGGTGAAAGAACATGAGGCATCGCTGCTCAAGTGTATCGAGCTAAGAGGAGACTACGTTTCAAATAAATGGCCACTTTTCCAAAATTTTCGTTTTTTTTTAAGGCTAAGTACTTATTGGACCGCCCTATTCGGTTGCAAATTTCACATCAATATGGTTTTTGACCAGTATGCACTCTCATATGCGATTCTAAGACGTATTTCGTTGAAAACTTCTTGGTGCAAATTTCACATCTAAATGGTTTTTCATCAGTATGAATTTTCATATGTATTGTTAAATAACTCTTTCTTGAAATTTTTTTGGTGCAAATTTCACATCTAAATGATTTTTCACCTGTATGCACTGCCATATGTCGTTGTAGAATGTGTTTCGTTACAAACTTCTTGGTGCAAATTCCACATTCAAATGGTTTTTCATCAGTATTCATTTTCATATGTATTGTTAAATAACTCTTTCTTGAAAATTTCACAGCGCAAATTTGGCATTCGAATGGTTTTTCACCAGTATGCACTCTCACATGAGATCTTAAAACTTCTTTCGTGGAAAATTGTCTGGTACAAATTTCACATTTAAATGGTTTTTCACCAGTATGCACCATAATCATATGTACTTTTAAATTACTCTTTGTTAAAATTTGTTTGTTACAAATTTCACATTCAAATGGTTTTTCAGTATGCACTTTCATATGTTTTTAAATTACCCTTTGTTGAAAATTGTTTGGCGCAAATTCCACATTCTAATGGTTTTTCATCAGTATGCAATTTCATATGCATTGTTAAATTACTCTGTGTTAAATACTGTTTGTTGCAAATTTCACATTCAAATGGGCCTTCACCAGTATGCGCCCTCATATGCAAAGTTAAAACTTGTTTTGTTGAAAACTGTTTGTTGCAAGTTTAACATTTAAACCGTTTTTCACCAGTATGAACTCTCGTGTGTGTTTTTAAATTACTCTTTCCTGAAAATTGTTTGTTACAAATTTCACATTCAATTGGTTTTTCCCCAATGTGTATCCTTGTCATGTGTAGATAAGGTAGATTGTTTTTTGTTTGTTATGCGTTCGGAGAATGACGATAGCTGATGGAAATTGTATGCGAAGAGTCAGTGTTGTAGGTTTACATTTTTATTCCATTCGTAAAACAGGGAGGTAGTACGCCTATATAATTTTTAAACGTGAAATAGACGGTTGTCTGATATTGACAAATTTAACTTTATTTCTGAAACCTTAACAGTTTGAGCCAGTGGCGGCTCGTCAGAGGAGGCAAGGGAGGCTCAGCCTCCCCATAAATTTTTACACACTCTACACTGTTTTGTTTATCATGAATCGCGAAAACAATAAGCACTCTCACTATTATACAACGTGTAAATTCCATATTATCACTAATTATCCATACGTACGGAGCATTAGCATTAGAACGCATGATCGCGTCTCAGTTTTATTAAATATTATTGTAGGCAGGACCCTGGGTTATCCCGAGATGCATGGACGGAGCCGAGAAGCCCAGCAGTCTCCGTTGCTAATGCTCCGTGCAGCGCAGCAGGCGTTTAAGGAGACCCGGTCTCCTAACAGTGGCATCTACGGCGCCATCACACACTGCCCGGAGATATACCAAGGGAGGCAGAGTAGCTTCTCGGCTCCGTTGCGTGCGTCTCAGGACAACGAATTTTAGGGTCCCGACTAAAAATAATGAAAAATCTAAAAGTGCGAATTTTGTTATGAAATTTGGTATGTGGGCTTATAATAATATTTGGAACAACTTGCTCAAATAACTTTTTCCGATATCTCTAACTCAAAGCAAAATATCGGTAATTTATCGTGTTTTTGAAATCGCAGTAGGCCGCGTTTAGAATTAAAAAAATTCAGTAGAGTATCTTAAAAAATTTGAATCTTCATTATGTATGGACTGCAAAACTTCAAATCTGTATTTATTTTGATATGCACGCACAGGTATCTATTTACAAATAGATGGAATTGTTAACAAATAAACGACACAAACTTTGGTATTAAACTTTTACAATTAGACTAACTATTTTTAAAATGATATGATATCATGAAATTATAAATTAGGATGATATTATGAAATGTAAATAAAAAATGGTCAAAAAATGGAGCCTTAAATTACATTTTTTGGCGCATTTTTTGCTAGTGCAAATTTGTCTAGATATTTTTCAGTTAGGTATAGCCTCCCCTATTGTAAAAATCACGAGCCGCCACTGGTTTGAGCGATACATTATTAGAAAAAAATGTTGCAAATGGCGTCCCCTATTATCCCTTAAAAAATATTCATCGATCTACCAAACACCCTGTACATACATTTAGCCATATTATCTTCATTTTTTTAAATAAGATTTTTTGCATCTGGTTTTGTTAACACTTTAGAAAAGTCACGTGTCGCCACTGATGCATTGTTAAATCACTCTTTGTTAAATGCTGTTTGTTGCAAATTTCACATTCAAATGGGTCTTCACCATTATGCGCCCTCATAATATGCCTTTTTAAACCTTGTTTTGTTGAAAATTGTTTGTTGTAAGTTTCACATTTAAACCGTCTTTCACCAGTATGAACTGACATATGTGTTTTTAAACGACTGTTTGTTGAAAATTGTTTGTTGCAAATTTCACATTTAATTGGTTTTTCCCCAATGTGTATCCTCATCATGTGTACCTATATCTAAATAATGTTTGTTTAACAATGGTTTCTGGCAAATGATACACATAAAACGTTGTCCTCTAGTGTTCACATTGGCAGTGGAAGTTATACATTGGTTCAAATTACTGTCACTTCTATCATGATTTGTTAATAGGCTACTGGCATCAGTTTTCATATCTCTACAAGAGAAACCTAAAATCATAATTACCTGTTAAATCAGAATAATGTAATTAAATGAAAATTAATAAGTAATATGATGGCAGAAATTATATCTAGGCTGGATTGAGGAAATATGTTTGGTAGGTCGTACAAATTTTAATAATAAAATTAGGTATTCGTTACCATAGGTATACACCTTATCAAGCTGATCTCAATCCAATCGAATTGGTTTGGACTGTATTAAATAAACATATCGACGGCTGAAAGGCAAAAATGACCAAGCGACATTTGGCTAACTTTACACTAGAGCGGTTTAAAGTTTGAAATTTTGAAAAAAAAATTCATAAAACATGATTCAGTAGTTTTATGTCATAATTCCAACGAACTTTAAATGCAGTTTAGATACTTTATAAACTACCCCTAGTAGACTATGTAATTTTTTAATAGTTTATGAAATAGTGTCGATTAGTAATATTTTCTGGTAAATCGCAACCAGGAAAAAGTTACCAACCGACTATATTTTTTTACCTTTAACTGGAAAAAATACTGAAGGTGACTGATTTTTATTATCGGAACTGGTAAAATTGACTAAACATGATAATTTTTTGACTGTATTTTAAGAAATATAACCTATCTGAAAACCATTCATGTTTTGTGACAGGTAAAATGGTTGAACTAGAAAACTAAAAAATATAATTAGCAGTAATTATCATATTAATAACAGGCCTTACTTTGAATCGTTTCGTCTCTATCCAAACAACATGCATGATCAGTGAAATGTATAAATTTCTTATTTGAAATATGTACTGATTTCTTGGCATACTGCTACACTACTTACAAAAGTAAATCTTTGGTAGATGCCCCTGCGCTTGCCAAAGCTAGGTTTAGGATATTATGTATTCGTTTTCAACTATCCATTATATTAATAAAACAATACGATTACGTTGATCCAAAAATGAGTTATAATAATAAGTAATACCCAATACTAAAAAATATAGATTGTAACAACTATTCCACATTTCGGAGCACACTGACCGATATTCTGTTATTAACTACAAATCAAACTATGATTTGGAGGCGTTCTAAACGGCGGAACAGATTACGTGCAAAAATAAGCTTCCTTTTAAAATTTATTTTTTAAAGAAGTATATCTAAGCAACAGAAGAGGTAGAAAGAAATAACTATTGATCTTGTTTAAGAAAGTTACATCTAGAAATAATTAACTAAACAAAAAACGTATTTAATTATTGTGCGAAAAAAAAATGATATAAAAAGTATTTTTGGATAGGATAAAATTTCTTAAGCATTTTAAAACTCTAGATATTGTTTGTAAAAAATCACTAAGCGCTCACACATATAGAATACAATCTAACAAAAACTTACCAAGGATTAAAATGGGATAGGTACCAAATGAAAGTTGTTCTTAAATTTACAAAATTCTAGTCGCTTGGTCGCCGAAAATTGTTAAAAATGTAAATTATTTTAAATTACCAAGCGACAAAAAATTCATCGTAACCACATGAGGATACAGTCAATCGACGCAGAAAAATTTTCTGATTTCAGTGATATATATATATATATATATATATATATATATATATATATATATATATATATATATATATATATATATATATATGCTTTCTGTTGTTTTCCGGGTTTGACTCCGCGTTGAATAATTTTGGTTTTGATAAAAACCATTATTTTGACGACGTTTCGGCAAGATCTCACTTGCCATTGTCAAGTCAGGTAGTTCCGCTTCTCGCTGCTGCTTGAAGTAAACTGAATTTTTACTCACGATACCGTCGCTTATGTAGTTGATCCTGATGCTGCTTGCCCTGCGCGAACTCTGGCTCTTGTTATTGGTCCGGTGTAGGTTGCAGTCGTCGGCGGGATGTTACGCGTGGATGTTGCGGCCTGATTTATTTTGGTCTTTTTCTTCAATACCGTTTTCCAAGTTGTAGGAAGCCGTTGCGCATCATCTCTATGGTTTAAGCCGTTGGGATTTCTTTCAATTTCTATCGATTCTCTGATTTCCCGTTTTCTTTTTATTTCGATGTTGGCTAACATCGTTGTTTGGTTCAGGTTTATTGTGTGTCCTGTATTTGCGACATGTTGAGCCAGGGATGACGTGGTTTCTCCCCTTTCGATAGCATTTCGGTGTTCTTCTCGTCTTACCTGGATTCTTCGGTTGGTCTGTCCAATGTACGACTTTCCACAATCTCCACACGGAATCTCGTATACACCTTGGCTTTCTAACGATATTTTGGTCTTTGGTGTTGGTAAAATAGTTGAGATCTTTCTGTCCGTATTAAATATCGTTTCTATGTTGTGTTTTCTCAGCACTCTCCCTATTTTCTCTGTCGTACCCTTCACATATGGCAGAATGGTTTTGCCGATCGGCTTATTGTCTTCTGTAGGGTCCTTATCTCTTCTTCGAGCATTTTGAGCTTTTTCGATGTTGTATGTTGAGAAGCCGTTTTTTCTTAACGCTGTTTTCACGTTATGCATTTCTTCATTTTGATGTTCTTGGTCTGTCAGTCTTTCGGATCTTGTAATCAAGGTTTTGATGACTGAATGCAATTGTGCAGGATGGTGGTGTGAAGCAGCATTTAGATATCTATCGGTATGTGTCGGTTTCCGATACACTGTATGGCCTATGTGTCCGTCTTGTTTCTTTATTATTAACACATCTAAGAATGGAATTTGATCGTTTTCTTCCAGTTCCATGGTAAACTGAATTTTATGGTGGATATTGTTGATGTGTTCTAAAAAAGCCTTTAGTTTTTCTTCTCCGTGGGTCCAGATAATAAAAGTGTCATCCACGTATCTAAGCCACAGTTTGGGTTTGTATTCAGCTGTTTCTATTGCCCGCTGTTCTATTTCCTTCATAAACAAGTTCGCTATTACTGGTGACAGTGGAGAACCCATCGGTGCTCCCTCAATTTGTTTATATCTTTGTTCCTTATAGATGAAATAAGTGTTATTTAAACAGTGTTTGGTTAGGTTTAGTGTATCCGGTGATATTGGATACTTTTTGCTTATGATGTCCAGTGATTCATCTATAGGAACATTCGTGAAAAGTGAGACAACATCGAAGCTGACTAGCAAATGTCCCGGCCCAAGAGTCACACCTTTTATACGCTCGATGAAGTGGCTCGCGTTCTTGACGTAAGAATCCGCTTCTTCCGCGTATGGTTGCAGCTGTTGGGCCAGAAATTTCGCCAGCGGTTGTAAGGGAGATCCGATGGAACTCACAATTGGTCGCAGTGGTAATCCTGCCTTGTGTACCTTGGGTAGGCCGTAAAATTTTGGGCATCTAGATGACTTCTCTCTAGGTATGAGATGGACCTGTTGTTGAGAAGAGATAAGGACCCTACAGAAGACAATAAGCCGATCGGCAAAACCATTCTGCCATATGTGAAGGGTACGACAGAGAAAATAGGGAGAGTGCTGAGAAAACACAACATAGAAACGATATTTAATACGGACAGAAAGATCTCAACTATTTTACCAACACCAAAGACCAAAATATCGTTAGAAAGCCAAGGTGTATACGAGATTCCGTGTGGAGATTGTGGAAAGTCGTACATTGGACAGACCAACCGAAGAATCCAGGTAAGACGAGAAGAACACCGAAATGCTATCGAAAGGGGAGAAACCACGTCATCCCTGGCTCAACATGTCGCAAATACAGGACACACAATAAACCTGAACCAAACAACGATGTTAGCCAACATCGAAATAAAAAGAAAACGGGAAATCAGAGAATCGATAGAAATTGAAAGAAATCCCAACGGCTTAAACCATAGAGATGATGCGCAACGGCTTCCTACAACTTGGAAAACGGTATTGAAGAAAAAGACCAAAATAAATCAGGCCGCAACATCCACGCGTAACATCCCGCCGACGACTGCAACCTACACCGGACCAATAACAAGAGCCAGAGTTCGCGCAGGGCAAGCAGCATCAGGATCAACTACATAAGCGACGGTATCGTGAGTAAAAATTCAGTTTACTTCAAGCAGCAGCGAGAAGCGGAACTACCTGACTTGACAATGGCAAGTGAGATCTTGCCGAAACGTCGTCAAAATAATGGTTTTTATCAAAACCAAAATTATTCAACGCGGAGTCAAACCCGGAAAACAACAGAAAGCACATAGAGCTCCCGCGGAAACTTCAAGTGTAACATATATATATATATATATATATATATATATATATATATATATATATATATATATATATATATATATATATATATATATATATATATATATATATATACTTAACTCAATATCGCCCAAATTGGCGTTTGGTAACTTTTGCCTTTCAACCGTCGATATAGGATCATTAACCGTAGTGTTTACATTAAACGATGTGATGAGATTATGCGACTATGTTTGAAAAATTTATATGAGAAAACGATCCAAATTGAAGATGAAGTTATCAATATACAAGCGAAGCCGAGAAAGTACGTAAAAAATATAAAAATTAGTGGCCGCAACTTTTTTTAATGAAATATCTGGGAGAAGTCAATAGAAAAGGCGTAGGTACCATCTCGTGGGTATCGAAATTTTTACTGCGTCATGGTTTTTTATTATCAGTTAATCAAAAAAGCGACTTTTTTATTCATGAAACGTTTAACAGACAGGCATACTTGCTCTTTAAATGAGATTTTCTAAGTTAAAAAAGGTTTATAAACAAAAAATATATTTCAGATAAAACCCGAAAGGAAACATTTCTTTCAACTGCTTAAAATTATTAAAACAATAAAAATATTTAAAACATATTTCACAATAAGAGTTTTTCTGTAGTACGTGTGTGACTTTCGTTGCAAATATGTGTTAATTTGTACTATACATTTGTATGTGCAAAAGATGGACTCGATATGTTGAATAGTTTTTAAACAATTCTATTTTTTTATGTCTGGTCTTGGGTTGGAACATTTAGTCACGTAATTAGTAATGTGTAGTGTGTGTATTGAATAAATGTCTTGTTACTTAGTAAAGTTGACTACATTGTATTTACAAAGAGACGCTTATTGAGTACGAACTTCTGCGGTTTCTCAGGTGAGTACCGATACCACAAGGATATAATTATTTTCATTTATTAAATTTGTTGATAAAGAAAAATTTCCCAAAATTCTATTTGTTTATCCTATTTGAGAACAAATGCCGTTTTCAAATGGCTGTACAGATGCTTTGTTAATATTTATAAAGGCTCTATTGGTTGGTGTCATTCTGTTCGTCTCAAATTTTCATGCCTTCAAAAAAGTATATTCATTTCTAATTGTTTTACCAATAATTGATGCAGAATGAAGTATGTCTTGCCTTTAAACAATTAAATTTTCTGCGCCAAATTATCTGAAAGGATATGAAAAAACACATCTTAAAAAAAGAGAAGTTTGTACGACCCATAAAACCGGAGAAGGCAAAAAATGGTACTTCGTTCTGAACAAATTATTTGTAAGTAAACATTTAAAAATTAATATACTTTTTTAAAAACATGAAAATTTGAGACCTTTTGCACATATACCTAAATTTCCACATTAAAGTAAATGTATCCCCTAAGAACAACCAGTATTCTAAATCTCCGTCGTAAGTACCTATGTAAACTTAATCATGGTAGTTTTACAGAGTTTAGAAGATTGTTCGTACGAGAGCTCGCAACGCTAACAACGTCTTGGTTCACGACTGAAGTCAGGGGCGTCATTTGATAGGGTCAGGGGGGGCATTTGCCCCCCCCCCCCTCGACCCTGAAAATGACTGAAATTTACAAAAAATAGATCAATTTTGTATTACGTTTGCATATATAATGTATTGTATATATAATGCTTGCCCCCCCCCCCTATCAAAATTTCAAATGACGCTCCTTTTTATTTATTTAGCGTATGGACTTTCTCAGTACGATAAATACACAAATATAATATATATTATTCAAACACTAAAACATAATGAATGAATCTAAATATTAATGTCCAATTTACATAGCCATTCAGTTGCATCTGGGGAGCATTCCACAAAGTCCTGGAGGTTTCCACGGTAGGCACGATTTAGGCAATTTGAAACACAATGACTTATGGTCTGTCTAGGCGATCCACAATCGCACCGAGGACTCTCTGCACGACCCCATTTGAACAGAGAAACAGCACATTTACCATGTCCGGTACGTATGCGATTAAGCCTCGCCCAGGTGGGCCGGGGCAGACCCGATCCGATGAAACCCTGGGTTGGGGTGGATATCTGAATATAGTCTGCTGCTATTGTTGGCATCCATCTTGTGGACCATTGCCTTTGTATATCATAGGAATCACCAATTGTTCGGGCAGTTCCGATTGGAGGATTTCTAGACCTCAGTCGCTGGTGCTCTTTTGAGATGTCTGGTATGTCTTGATGGATTGGTAATTGTATGTTGGCTACAATTTTCTGATACTCTCTCACTAATGCTGCTGTACGGCGTAGATCTGGTGGAGCAATATTGCTCAAAGTAGGCAGCCATCTCACTGGGGTTGATTTTATTGTTTCAGTGATTATTCTCATGGTTTGATTAAGTTGGACATCGATTTTGTTTGTATGTGCACTATTTAACCATACTGGTGCACAATATTCTGCCACTGAAAAAACCAAAGCTAAAGCAGAGGTCCGAAGAGTATCTGCAGAAGCCCCCAAGTTCCCAAGCAACCAAACGGCGTTTTTATAACGTAGATAACACGTCATAAAAATGACCAATTGACGTGTTTCTATGACGTAGTACTGACGTTGAAAATCACGTGTATTTGTCTCATCGATTTGACGTCATAATGGTGACGATTTTAAAACGTAATCGTATCTACGTTTTTTTCACGTCGAGATCGTGACGATTTTCCAACGTCAAAAAGATGACGACCTTTATACGTCGATAAAATCACGTCTTTAATACTTTCAAAAAGTGACCTCTTTCAGATGTTTCAAAATAGTATAAAAAATAGGTAACAAGAAACCTATAGGCCTACTTCCCATGTATCGAAGATCCACTTGTTTAAGATCGCTTGTGCGCTAGAAGCAACATTGATTCTGCATGATTGTACCAGCCCTCACATTATAGAATTTTCACTAATTATATATACCTACTTACTGTGTCAAAACTGAAACAACATATATATGAAACTAATAAATAATTTATTAACAAATTATCCAGCATACTTAATATCTTAATTTAACGCTGTCTTAATATCTTCATTTAACGCTTAATTAAAAACAAATAAACATAACCTCAAATAGTTGTCAAGAATAATTACTGCATTAAACTAACTCACTGAGCAAAAACGCATAAACATCTTTATTAACACGTTTCTTCAACTAAATATCTAAATGAAAAGTCTTATTTTATCACACAAGCAGTGGTGTCATGGCAAAATTAGCAGTGCGGGAACGCAGTGCCGGAACGCATTGCTAATTTTTGTTTACAAAACCTAAATTCTCTATTATTTTTTTTTCTTTTCTTAACCAGTGCGGGAACGGCGTTCCCACGCGTTCCCACACCATGACACCACTGCACACAAGACACAAACCGCATAAACAATAAATGAGAAATTTCTTATGAGTTATGAACATTTAGCGAAATTGTTGGAACATAACTAAACGAAATTGTTTTGAGTCAATACAAACAAGCAAGCTCCTCCCAATTTTGTGATGTCAGACTTACGCTGTCTGAAATTAAAACGTTTTTAAACGTAATTTTAACGTCATTAATCTTACGTATTTAAAATTACCTACAAAAGACGTCTATATGACGTAATGTTCAAACACGTGTTATATTCAACCAAAAACTGACGTTTTCTCAACGTTATATGACGTCACTTGGTTGCCTGGGTTGTTCCAGCAAGTTTTGGTATTATATTGTTTCTTGTTCTCAGTTTACCGGCTGCGTTTGTAAGATGGCTTTTGAAGATGAGTGTTCTATCAAGTGTGACGCCTAGATATTTGGGGTTGTTGTTATGTTTGATAGCTGCATCATTTAGAGTTACATTGAGGGTATCGCCCGCAAGTTGATTCGACAGGTGAAAGAGACAGGTTTCAGTTTTGCTTGTGTTAGGACGTAAGCGCCAGTTCTTAAAGTAGTTACTAAGTGTAGTTAGGTCCTCGTTTAGAGCTCGTTCTCCAGCTTCCTTACTATTATCTTGGAAGCCAATGGCCAGGTCGTCTGCATAAGCGAATTTTCTCGATTTTGTTTCAGGTATATCCGCCGTATAAAGGTTAAATAATAAAGGAGCTAGCACTGAGCCTTGAGGTAAGCCGTTGTTAAGTTTTCTAGCGCTACTTCGTGCATCATTTATATATACCTGAAACAGTCTGTTAGTTAGTAGATTGTTTATCAGCTGACAAGTTTTGAGACAGGGTATGATTTTCATCAACTTATAAATAAGGCCCTCTCTCCACACAGTATCATAGACAGCCGTAAGGTCTATAAATGTTATGGCAAATTTTTCACGTCTTTCAAAGCCAGCTTCGATGAATGTAGTTAAGGACAGCACTTGGTCACAACAGCTTCGTCCTTTTCTAAATCCAGCTTGCTCAATTGGTACAGCGTCCTCAATGGTGTTACATATTCTATTATATAGGGTGTCCCAAAAGTGGTGGAACGGTCGAATATTTTGCGAACTAAACATCGGATCGAAAAACTGAAAAATACGTTTTCAATAATTTTCAAAAATCTATCCAATGACACCAAACACCAACCCCCACTACACCCCCTGGAGGTTGGGTGGGGGGTAACTTTAAAATCTCAAATAGAAACCCCTAGTTTTTCTTGCAGATTTGGATTCGTTACGTAAAAGTAAGCAACTTTTATTCAAGACATTTTTTCGAACTGTGGATAGATGGCGCTATAATTGGGAAAAACGATTTATCCTGATACCATAGGTAAATTATAGAAACAGTCTAAAATATCTCGAGAAATACACTTCCAAATGAGAAACCAAAAAACAGCTTTTTAATATTTTTCGAAAGCCTATCGATAAACACCAAAAATGACCCTCTAACCCACCCCCTGGAGACGGGGTGGGGGGTAAATTTAAAATCTTAAATAGCAACCCCCACTTTTTATTGCAGATTCGAATTCGTCATGAAAATTAAGCTACATTTATTCGAAACATTTTTTAAAATTGCTGATAGATGGCGCTAATAAATCGTATTTTTCCAATTAAAGCGCCATCTATCAACAATTCTAAAAAATGTTTCGAATAAAGGTTGCTTAATTTTTCATGACGAATCCGAATCTGTAATAAAAAGTGGGGGTTGCTATTTAAGATTTTAAAGTTACCCCCACCCCACCTCCAGGGGGTGGGTTGGAGGGTCATCTTTAGTGTTATTCGATAGGTTTTCGAAAAGTATTAAAAACCTTTTTTTTTGGTTTCTCATTTGGAAGTGTATTTCTCGAGATATTAGACCGTTTCTATAATTTACCTATGGCACAGCATAATAAACGAAACCAGCAAGGACACTCCCTGATGCCGCCTTTGAAGTTGAAAAGTACAGGGTCGCCATTTTTCGCGTAGTACATCCAGTGGTGATGTGATGTGTTGGTTCATCAGTGTTGCCGATGTCACCAACTTTATTACCCGTAAGAGATTATTTTTGAATAATTTCTGGAATTTATGCAAAAGATTAACAATACAATCGCCATTCATCGTCAATATTTTGTGTTATGTCCCAATTATTGACATAATTCCCACAGGCATACATATAAAATTATGTTAAAAAATATGAATGTCATAAAAGTTAAGTAAATCTGATAATTATGTACAAATCGGCAACACTGTCGATTGTCTACATTGTCTGGTACTACGCACAAAATGGCCGACGATCTGCGCAGTAATAGTTCGCGAACTTTTCCCGCCTGCTAGTGTGTCACTGCTGTTGCGTTTTCTATGCTGTGCCTATGGTATCAGGATAAATCGTTTTTCTCAATTATAGCGCCATTTATCCACAATTCGAAAAAATGTCTTGAATAAAAGTTGCTTACTTTTACGTAACGAATCCAAATCTGCAAGAAAAACTATGGGTTTCCATTTGAGATTTTAAAGTTACCCTCCACCCACCTCCAGGGGGTGTAGTGGGGGTTGGTGTTTGGTGTCATTGGATAGATTTTTGAAAATGATCAAACACGTATTTTTCAGTTTTTTGATCCGATGTTTAGTTCGCGAAATATTCGACCGTTCCACTACTTTTGGGACACCCTGTATAAGAGTCGTTCTAGTAATTTATAACAGCAACTGAGAAAGGCGATAGGCCGGTAACTTTCAGGCAGCTTGTTGTCTTTGCCAGGCTTCTGGATTGCGATAATTTTTGTTCTTTTGAATTCAGGTGTCCAGCTCTTTGGTGTATTCAGGCCAATGTGCTTTGTTAAAATTCCAACGGGGTCGCGGCGTGGATTCAACGATAGAAATTTGTATGCCTATTTCGATTATGACAGGTCGATGTTGGCTGCGAGGGAAACTAGGCAGTACAGTTCGGGAGCTTGGGAGTGGTTGCAGCTGTGAGTTACTCGAAACCCAGCATAGATCAGGGTTGTAGCCTTTGCGCCATCTTCTAGAAAAGAAAGTAGGTTTATCTTTTAGACTATGGATAAGGTGGATATTGTTTTCTTCGGCCCACTCCAGGAGTTTTTCCCCATTTTCATCATTGTTTTCATACCCCCATTTGTTGTGGTGACTGTTAAAGTCCCCTATGTAAACTGTAGGTTGGTTGTCCTCAGTTTTGATTACATTTATTGGCCATTTAGTTAATGGTGGTTTGTAGATATTCTTTATGGTTATGTCATTCACTTCTGTAGAGATTATGGATACACTATTTTCGCAGCTGCAGTCCTTCACCTTGGAATTTTGTATACTGTTATTCACGTAAGTTGCAGTTCCGTAAACATTGCTGTAAGTGGCTCCAATCATGCTATATCCCGGAATTTTACCCCTCTTAAGAAGCTCGGTTTCTGATGGTGCGTGAGTTTCTTGAATGGCAATGACGTCAACGTTATTTTCGATTAGTATTTTTGAAAGAAATTCAGATTTTGATCCACTAATTCCCTCTATGTTTATTTGACATATACGGAGGGTTGGTCCGATACGTCTCGTCAAATGGTGTTGATAAACACCTTTGTAGTTTTCCATATTCCTATATGGAGATTCCTTTCCTTGCTTTTCTTTATCGTACTGGTTGCCAGGAGAGCTTAGCAGCTAGTTTGGCGTCCAAAAATTGATAGACCATTTAGCGTTACCCAGGGTGCACCACGTGGAGGCGATCTATCACTACACCCCTGACCGAAGTATTAGGTAACTTTACGTTTAAAAATTCCGTTAGTTCGGCAAATTAGCGTCTGAAACATATTTTCAAAGCTGTGTCGTTCTAGTTCGTGTATAAAAGGGTAATTTTGCTCACTCTCATTGTCTAAATTTTCAAACATTTTTTGGGCTTCTTCAAAGGCATGAAACAATTTCTCAGTCGGTAATACGTTGATGGACAGGGCGTCAAATCTATAAGCAAGGGTTGCGCCTTTTGGTTAAATGCTTAATTTGGTATATTAGTAATGATAAGGCCGTAACTGTTTGAAAGATATCTTAATTTAAGAAAAAACGCATTTTACTACAGTAAGGAAAATACTGCAGAAATAAAAATTATAATCTATTTGGAGCTACAATTTGAACAATAAGAATCATAAAAAGTTACAATAAATAATATTGAAATGACATTAAAGTTAGAAAACAGTATCAAAAATGACACAAATGCTCTTTTTTGGTGTTTTTTCATTAAAAACGAGTCAACAGTTTAAGAATTTTTGACAATTTTGCAAAGTTGGTATAGCTGATAATTTAAGTTTTTTCTTCGTTAAGTAAAACTTGCATGGTGGAACGCAAATTTGACCTAGGAAATTTTTTTGACTAAGCACAACTTACGTAAGATTTTACTTAAATCACGTTGGTGGAACCGGGATAAGTGCCAGGACTATATCACCACTGTGAGTTTGTGCTTTTAAACCAGAACTATGTGAAAATTTTCTGGAGCATATTTTGCATGTGACTGGTTTGTCACCAGTATGTACTATCATTTATGATATTTTATAAGTGTATATACCATAAGTGGTTTCGTTGGGAATTGTTCGGTGCAAATTCCATATTCAAATGATTTTTCACGAGTATGCCTTGTCCAATGTCCTATGTTTTTTTACTTACTTTCAACTTACTCTTTGTTGGATCTATTAGTCCTGTCGCCAGGCGGGGTACAACGCCCTCCTTTATTCAGATGGACTTACCCAAGTTTTTTATGTACGAGTATTTTGACCCGTAGAACACGAATTTTTTGGGTAACAGTTGATCCGAATGTCGATAAGATTGTTATAAACAAAGTCATAGGCGTAACCAGGATGATCCTAAGGGGGGGGGGGGGTTACAACTACCTGAAAGGGGGGGGTTACAACTACTGGAAGGTCTCTGAGGGCTATGGTGTTAAGCGTATAGAGCTCAAAGTACATCCCAATGGGGGGGTTACAACCCCCAAAACCCCCCCCTGGTTACGCCTATGAACAAAGTACTTGAGGAATTAAATAACAGCGATTTTTGACAAAACAAAACTTTTTTTTATTTTTGGGGTCATTCTAAGCAAAAAATGTTCTTACAAGTTTTTTCGAAGGATGCATAGTTTTCGAGATAAGCGCGGTTGAACTTTCAAAAATCAAAAAATTGCAATTTTTATAATAATAATAAGAATAACTTTTGATTAAAAAATAAAATAGCAATTCTGCTTACCGCATTTGAAAGCTCAAGTCAAATTATATCAGTTTTGATTATTTTCATTGCTAAAAATTATTTTTTTTATTGTAACATAGCTATAAACAAATAGTGTTTCCCGTACCCAATGCATTCGTTTTAAGGCATGCTACGTAGAAACTGCCTGTTTGTAGGCTCGACTACTCGTTCGATTTTAAATGAGAAATGCATTGAAAACATCACTCAAACACTATGTGTTTATAGCTTTGTTTAACAATAAAACAATAATTTTTAGCAATGCAAATAATCAAAACCGATAGAATTTGACTTGAACTTTCAAATGCGGGAAGCAGAATTGCTATTTTATTTTTTAATCAAAAGTTATTCTTATTATTATTATAAAAATTGCAATTTTTCCATTTTTTGAAAGTTCAACAGCGTTTATCTCGAAAACTATGCATCCTGCGAAAAAACTTGTAAGAACATTGTTTGCTTAGAATGACCAAAAAAATGTTTCGTTTTGCTAAAAACCGCTGTTATGTAATTCCTCAAGTTTTTTGTTTATAACAATCTTATCGACATCCGGATCAACTGTTACCCAAAAAATTCGTGTTCTACGGGTAAAAATACATAAAAAACTTGGGTAAGTCCATCTGAATAAAGGAGGCCGTTGTACCCCCACTGGCGACAGGACTGTAACGTTATAAACTTCACATCTTTGCTATTTTATTTTTAAATAATTATTTTATTTTATTTTCTTTAATGTTTTATTAATAATAATCTTCCCTAGATCTGTTTTACCTGTTTTCCCCGTTACAAACTTGTTTGTCGCCCTCTATTTCCTGTTCTAGTCAATTCTCTTTAAATTCTAAAACATTTAAGTCATGATACGGAACATAAATATTCCATCTTTTTATCCCAGTACATATATCAAACAGTAATGACACTCTGCAATTTTGAAGAAATCACGCAGCTTTTCCGCGCTGACAACTGCAAATGAATAGTCGCAGAACTCTCTGCGCTTCTGCATACTTTCAATCTTGAAGGTTTGACTAGCAATTCAGTTGCGTAGTAGCACAGTTGCTGCTAGTTTAACCGTGTGCATTCGTTTTAATTTGTTGCCTCTTGAAGTTGTTTGAACTACTGAAATCATTCCAAGATTTGATAATTTATTTGATCTATTGGAATGGGTCCGCCGAATAACGTTGTAAGCGCCACACTGTTCGTTTTTGAGAAGTAGAAAAAAGTTTTAAAATTGTGATACTGGTAAGTTTATTACATTTTAAGGGTGAGTAATACAGTCTGTAATATGTATTTACAAACTGTATTACTAAACCCCTAAAATGTATAAACTCACCAGTATCACAATTTTAAAACTTTTTCTTCGACTTCTCAAAAACCAACAGTGTGGCGCTTACAACGTTATTCGGCGGACCCATTCATGTAATTCGTCTAATATTTCTAACCGTAAGCCCTACGATAGGGCTTTTAGTAATTCTGATTGCCAGAAATACTTTACATTGAGCCAGTCCGGTCGTAACTTTTCGTTACAAGATGGCTATCTCCACAAAGAGACTTCAAAAACTTCAAAGGCGCCGACGAGAGTGTCACTACGGTTTGTTTTTATTACTGTGTTTCTATTCTCTAGACCCTGTCACTGTCACCCCACCGTTTGAGTAGTATTATCTCCACTTTCAATATGGTGTGAGTCTAATGTGTGTGAGTGTGAGTCTATCTTGGGATGTTAAGGGATAGTGATGCGCAAGATATAGCCTCTCCTGTTCACGTGCCAACCTCACCTGCTCGTATGATGATCTAGTCTAGATCATGGTCATCTGGTACATCCTGCTAGATAACTAACGAGGCTCTGACGTCCGAGTGTTTGCCGGGATAAGCAATCCACCATTTACTGGCCACGGCTTCGGGCGGATGAGCTGGTAAATGGAAGGGCACTCTGTTGTCCTGAGACTGGGAAACTGGTCTCAAAGGCGGAAGAACCAAGAAACTGGTCAACGGCATCAGAATGCAGAAGACAACGAGCAACCATTGCATTAAAGGTCCCTGATGACATCTCTAGTAAAGCTATCATGGCAAATCCAACTAAAGTGGAAATAGTTACTAATCATGGAATACGGAAGCCAAGATTCGGCAGGGGGGGAGGTGATCCACCTTTAGACCACAGGGCCTCCCAGGTAGTAAACCAGCGAAACCTCTGTGACAGAACTGGAAAAATGTCTCTAAGAACAGCAGAGTTGATTATTAAAATATGTACCTGGAATGTGAAAACAATGTATCAGGCTGGAAAAATTCATAATACCATTCAAGAAATGACCAGACTCGGAATCGGTATAATGGGCATAAAATGTATGATGATCTCTAAGAATGAACAGCAATTTGGACGAATCAGTGTGAACGGTCAATAAATAGAAAGAGTAAAAAACATACACCTACCTTGGTACGAACGTCAATGAAAATTGGGACCATTCCATAGAAATTAAATGTAGGATAGAGAAAGCAAGATCTGCATTTCAAAAAATTGCAAAATTATTCAAATGTCATGATTTGTCGATACCCATAAAATCAGATTACTACGATGTTATATCTTTCCTATACTGTTGTACGAAGTTGAGTCGTGGACTCTCACAGATGCCACCTGCAAGAAAATTGAGGCTTTTGAAATGTGGCTTTTCGTCGAATCCTCAAGGACCACATTCCTAATCAGGGTGTTTTGCTGAGAATGCATAAACAGCTGGTTAATCAAAATAAAAACAGCCAAAATCGAATACCTCGATCACATCATGAGGAACAGTGAAAGATATTGACTGCTGCAACTAATCTTGCAGGGAAAAGTAGAAGGGAAGCGAGGACCAGGACGGCGAAGGATTTCCTGGCTGAAAAATCTACGTACGTGGTTCAACACAACCACTACAAATCTTTTTAGAGCAGCAGTGTGCATAGTACAGATTGCCATGATGGTCGCCTACATCCGAAGCGGCTAGGCACTACAAGAAGAAGAAGTTAGTCTAATTTCTCTAGCTATAAAACCAATGGTTTCAGGATAATAAATCATTTTTATTCCAAACAGACGATCTCCTGGCATAAGGAATTCATTATATCTTATTGTATTCATTATATTTATGCATTCATAGTTTTTTATAACCATTTTTCTATATCTAACCTCCATCTCCAAAAGCACATGTTCTCATATTTTACATTTTCAATATTCACTTTACTTATTAATAAGCATGTAGAAATCAAATAATTTAACAACTAATCGTCATTATTAACTTTATTTTATCCCTTTGCCATTTGCTACTTTTACGATTATTTGGCAAGGTCTCACTACTTCTTGATGTCCGATACACATTTTGTCTTATAGGTTTTTGGAAATAAAAATAAAAAAGGACCTTTCCCCCTTCAGGAGCCTAAGCCTTCATCACCGGTGATCCAGTACAAGGCTAACAAGAACATGATGCATCAAGATTACCCACCCACCATCTAAGTTGCAGGAGCTGAACACCACCAAAAACTGTAGCTGTAGGGACCTGAGGCCACAACATCTGCCCAGGTCTGCAACAAGTCAACAGCTGTACCATCCGACATCAAGAAGATCTACCGTCAAATACCACAAGTAATACATATGTAGGTATAATCCAAAATTGTTAGCTTTCCGCAAGCATTTGTATACAGGTCCAGCGAGCTTTAAAGGGATCATAGCCAATACATGTATTTCGGCTCTAGGCGGTTGGCCAACAAAATATTTTCAAATAATTATTATATTATACAAGTCCGAATACTTCAGTCGACTGCTGGATTCTGAACTAAGCCACGCAAATGCAAAAGCCCGCGTACATTTACCATTTCAGTCTGTTTTAAATCAGCCGAACGAGTCTAGAGGTGGGCTAAATTATGATAAAGTGATATTTTATTCATTGTGATTTTTGTCTGTAATTGAATCGGTCATTGCGAAAACAATACATGTTACAATGTGTAAATTTTTCAGGAAACGTAAAAATATTTTCATTAATAGTTGGATATTCCGAGATAATACTATATTTTATATTATAAGTATTATGGGTTATAAATGAATCTTTCTGAAAGACAAAAAAATTTAAATGTTTATATGTTTAAATGTAAATTTCATGGCGTTGAAAAGCGTCGTCATTTTACCCAAAATATGGACATAGATTGTTTTCGCAATGACCGATTCAATTGTGATTTAACAGAGCAACGAAATATTCGTATGTTAAACTCCTTATAAAAAGTGTTATTACCACTATGGACCATCACTATGGACATTACCACTATGGACATAATACCACTATGGACCATCGTAAAATTCTACGCACGTGTTATTATTTTGTTTAGGTCACTATTATAAAATTGGGTTTGCTATTAGAACGCATACCATGCCACTAGTGCCAAACAAAAATAGAAAAATGAATAACCATTTTAAATTTCGTTGCAAAACGAAAATACAGCCGAACCATATTCCAGTCCAATCAGAGAGTGCTGCAAGCACCTCTACCGGTTTCGAAACTTATTAGTCTCTCATCAGGAGGCACATATGCTGCTCTCCCTGATCCAACCAAAACAAACCCCAGCGTGCAGTCCCGAATTGCAACGAACGAAATGGCATAGATGCCCTAGCGGCAACTGCTAGTTGAATAAAAAACTGCAAAAATAGAAAAATTTAGTAGTTTATGGAACGTTTTTATAGAAGTGGATGATAATTATGCATCATGCATTATTTTTAAAATAAAGCTGTCTTATAAAACTTAGAGAACGTAGAAAACAACATTTTAATACATTATTGTTTCCCATAATGCACAAAATGTTAAAGGTGGTACACAAAATGATATGAAAATTATTGAAAATGAAACATTTTGGAGGCTTTGCACACACAATAAATAAACTTTATTGTGAACGATGGCTTAAAGGATGAGGAAATCAGCCACAATTTAACTTAAAAAATAATTTTATTGACGTTTCGACTTCCACCTCAGATGTTGTTATCAAAAGAGATGTGAGGAAATCATTAAAAATTTAACCAAAATAAAAAATACCATAAGCCACTTTAAAAAGAGTTCTACAAGCAACTGCTAAACTTTTAGATTTTCAAAAAATCCAGGAAATGGGAATCCTCTCAAATTACTGCAAGATGTTTGCACACGTTGTAATTCGACATTTTATATGTTGGAAAGATTTATTCAGCTAGAAGAAATTGGTAAGGCTATTATAAGCATAACAAATATGTACGTAAACACTAGTTTAACAATGTATGAATGAAATTTTATTAAACAGTCGATAAACTGTCGATTTCAACTTTTCTTGGCACAAAAAGGTTTCGACTAATTCCTTTTAAGGATCCAACAAATGCGGAAATAGCACAGAAAATAGAATCGCTCTTATTGCAGAAAAACTTGGAATGAAACAAAAAGATAAAGGATTTACGACTCAAACTTTATTAGAACATGAGAAAACATCTGCAGATCCGGATGATATTATAGAATCGCAGGATCAGCCACGAGGCACTACGACAAGCAGGGCAATAATAGAAATGCAAAGATTTAGGGAATGCGATCGGTTGCCGCGAAATGAAGATTCGTTAAAATGGTGGAGAGAAAATAAACATATTTTCCTTATCATGCACAAGTAGCTCAAGAACGCTTAGTGTCATTGGAACATCAGTGCCTTGCGAACGGTTATTTTCCAAAGCTGGTCTAATTATGTCTGATTGAAGAACTCGAGTTAATTATAAAAATGTTAAAGGTTGCTATTCTGAAATTTTAATTTCAAAGTAACAAATAGTAACTAATAAGTATTTGTAGCAAATACTGGTATTTAAAGTTTACTTTGTATTTAGTTTTTAAGAGGGTAGGCGTAAAATTTCGGGCCAATGCTTTTAAATGCATTTATTTCTTTCGAATCCTAAGAAAACTAATAAGTGTTTTTGAAAAATTTAAACGCAGAATAAAAGAATACGTTATTAGCGAGTGCTGAAAACTTATATATTGTGTATTTTAATTTTTAAGTTACAGGGGTGAAAAGAAGAGAAAATTGAGTGTGATTTTTAATATTTCATTCAAATGACACTTTTTTTTATTCTAATGGACTTTCGGCCCTCGATAATAATGTAATTTTTCATTCTGCGTTTAAATTTTTCAAAAATACTTATTAATTTTCTTAAAATTCGAAAAAAATAAATGCATTGACAAAGAATTGGCCCGAAATTTGTCGCCTATGCTCTTGTTAGATTTTCTATTAACAATTAAGACAATGAAAAAAAACATAAAATTATTTATTAATTCAATATTATTTTCATTACAAAAACTACTTTTTGAATAAAATTGTTTTTATGCATTCTAGCAAACCTAATTTTATAATCATGACCAAGACAAAATAATAACACGTATTGAATTTTATAATATACCATAATGACAACATTTTTAATTAGGAGTTTAAAATACGACTGTTTTGTTGCTCTGTAAAAATCACGATCAGTTACATTTGATTCCAAATACTTAGTTTAGCCCACCTCTAGGTCAGAATCAGGTATAAGGATTATTATAGGACCGGTTCCTATTTAAGGGTCCGCATTGCGCCAAGGAATAGAACCGAACCGACCGGCGACCTGACTACATGCAGAAGGCGACTGCAGATCCTTCTTGCTTTCTATGCATACGTGGTACGAATAGATTATTATTTTTATAAGTTTATGGATATGTATTTAAAACATATTTTTTCACCTAAAATATTGTCTGAAGCTATTTCTTTGTAGCGTTTATGTAATTTATTATTCTAAATGCAAAATAAACCACAATTTAACTTAAAAAATTATTTCATTAACTTTTATTTCGAACGTTGTTGTTACAATACAAAATATTGATAAATTAAACAAAAATGTTGTTGCCTAGTACAAAAAATCATCTAATAATTGCCAATATGAATGAGTTAGATTAAATTATATTATTAGAAAAAATCATCAAATAATTTTATCAAACAGTTTGAGCAAACTCCGGAAGTACGTCAAAGTGACGTCACAATTGCAGTTTTTTTGAAATTCTAAAAATCTGTGCTCTCACTATCAGTCTAGTTTGATCAAATTTTTTGTATTGAGTTGTCTAACTTGTTTGTACTTTATTTAAAATTAAAATTTTTCATTATTATCCACAATGAACACTCAGGATGTGACGTCACTAACTGTCACTTTCAGTTTGCTCAAACCAGTTTGATCAAATTATTTGATGGTGGGACGAAGCCTTAAACAAGTTTGTATCAAGTTTGAAAAAACAAACTTCATGCAACAAAACAAAAACAATCTTTCAGCAAGTTTATTATATCAAGTTTGTATCAAGTTTGAAAAAACAAACTTCATGCAAGTTTGTGACACTCCAACTAGCAAGTTTCATTTAAACTTGCTGCAAGCTTGCAAAGTTGCCATAGCAAACCTGCAGCAAGCTTTCATGTTTGATGTATCAAACTTGTTGCAAGTTTGAAACAAGTTTATATTGCTATCTGGGAACTTTTATATTGGTCCACTATCTCAAATGCAGTTCAAACACTGTGTCTTAAAAACCTATGTTCCATATTTCTTTGATTTATACTGTATATAATATTGAATTAAATACATCACATTTTTATTATATTTTTAATGAAAATAAACCTAATTAGTTAACTTACTGTTTTGTTTGCTTCCATCTAAATTTTCAACGTTCATATCTTTTGATCAAGACAAAGAGACTCACAACCTGAGAGACTGAGTTAAAGCCAGTAAACGACAACTATCCTAGTTGATTGAAATATTAGTTTCACGAATAGGCAGCCAACGTGCTTTATTGGCTACACAAATTGGCGTCCAACGAAATGATATATGTATTAAAGCTATATTTTTTCAAAATGTCCTAATATCACAATATCAAATTATTGCAATCACAGAATCTTGGCTTCGGGATGGAGTACGCAGTAGTGAACTATTTTCTGAAGACACCTACACAGTTTATCGTAAAGATCGAAGTTTTTGCAAGTTTGGAGGAGGAGTGATTTTTGCTGTAAATAATAACGTGTGTCATTCAGAACAACATAGTGTAGTGTTTCCTATAGAAAAAATTGATGTTTTATGTGTTAAAGTTTTCAAAACCAATAGCAAACCAATCTTCTTTATAACAGTTTATATTCCACCTAACGTGACATTTAGTGAGTATTCTGATTTTTTTGACTATATTGAAACTTTCCATGAAACTAATGAGGTCGTTTTTATTGGAGATTTTAATTTAACAGATCTTGCGGCATATTATGTTAATAATAGTCAAATAACTCCTTTAATTAATAGATTTGTTCAACTATTAAACTATACAGATTCTGTACAATGTAACAAAATCAAAAATATACATGGAAAGATATTAGATTTGATTGTAACACCGTCAGTTTTTAGTTGCGAAGTTACACCTGAAGTCAATGCCTTAGTTCCTATTGATTACCATCATCCTGCTTTAACTTGTTATTTTCCGTATGAAGTCAAAGAAGATGAATATTTTGTTCAAAATCAGAAA
This sequence comes from Diabrotica virgifera virgifera, assembly GCF_917563875.1. Taxonomy (NCBI): domain Eukaryota; kingdom Metazoa; phylum Arthropoda; class Insecta; order Coleoptera; family Chrysomelidae; genus Diabrotica; species Diabrotica virgifera. Next base: position 181,631,153 of record NC_065445.1, on the reverse strand, counting down.
CGTCTTAATTTTAGAAAATATAACGTAAATAAATTTAACAAACTTTTAACCGAAATGGACTGGAATCTTTTAAAATATTTTTCAGATGTAGATTCTGCTGTAGATTCGTTTAGTTTGTCTCTCCAAGAAATTATAGATAAATGTGTTCCACTTAGTTCAACTAGATCTCAAAAATATCCAGCATGGTTTACATCTGAAATAATCGCCAAAGTTAAACGTAAACATCATTATCTGAGAATGTATAGACGAAGTAAATATTGCTTTTACCTCCAACGAGCTAAAGATCTCAGGAGAACTATTAAATTAGAAATACGACTAGATAAAAAATTTGTTGAAAGATCCCAAAATTCTTTTAAGTCAGATGCGAGACAATTTTGGAACTTTGTTAATGCCAAAAATAATAAATCACGGATACCTGGTCTGATGAAATACGGTAGTGATAAGTTTACCACGAGTCAAGATATAGTAAACGCATTTGCAAATTTCTTTAAGAGTGTTTATATTTCTAATAGTAATAGCTCTCCTTCTGTTACATCTGATTTTAATTATAATCCAAGTTCTTACTTTAATATCGGTAAAATTACCAGTAACGATATTATAGAAGGTGCAAAGAAATTAAAAAATAAATTTAAGACAACATTTCCAACTGCGTGGAAAAATACAAGAGTTTGTCCTATTTTTAAATCAGGTTCAAACTCTGATATATCTAACTATCGACCTATCGCTCTTATATCTGCATTATCTAAATTTTTCGAAATTATCTTGACAGATTACTTGTATATGCTCTTGTGCGTTGTTTGATTACCAGCAGTCAACATGGTTTTGTGAAAACTCGGAGTACGGCAACAAATCTTTGTATATTTACAGAATATGTTTCGTCAGCTTTAGATTCAAGACAACAGGTGGACGTCATATACACTGATATCAGTAAAGCATTTGACCGAGTCTCACACAAAAAATTGCTAACAAAATTAGATCAGTTTGGAATTTCCAATAACTTTCAAATATTACTGAAATCATATTTAACTGATAGGAGTTTGTTCGTAGAATATCAAGGCTTTCGATCTTTTCGTTTTGTTGCCACGTTTGGAGTACCTCAGGGGTCAAATCTGGGTCCCTTATTATTTCTCCTTTTTGTTACTGATATCTGCTCCATCGTAGACTCTGAAACACTGTTGTATGCGGACGATATGAAAATATTTCGCAAAATTAACCATATTTCCGACTGCGTTAAACTTCAACAGGATATCTCTGCCATTAATGAATGGTGTTTCAATAATCAACTATCCTTAAATATAAAGAAATGTAAAGTAATGTTCTATACCCGAAAGATCAATAACATACATTTCGATTATAAGGTCAACAAGATTTTACTGTCTTCTACCTCAGAGTTTAAAGATCTTGGTGTTATATTTGACAGTAAATTAACATTCTCAACTCGTATTAATACCGTGGTCTCTAAAGCAACCAAATCTTTAGGATATATTATTAGAAGCTGCAGATATGTAACGTCTGTGGAAGCTTTGCGTAGTTTATATTTTGGACTAGTTATTAGTAAACTTAATTACTGCAGCGTGGTATGGAATCCTAATCATGCAGAACTTGTCTCTAATCTTGAATCTGTTCAAAAAAGATCCTTAAGATATTGTTACCTCAAAAAATATAACAGATATCCGGTTAGAGGCTATAGCTACAATTTACTCCTTTCTGAGTTTGGATTCCATTCACTGCGTAAGCAGCGTGAAATAAACGGCCTAATATTCATCTTCAAAATTGTCAATTGCCTAATTAATAGCGATGTTTTGCTTAGTCTTGTAGACTTTAATGTACCACGAGCTGTGTCACGTTCAGGTGTAACTTTTCATATTTCGGTGCCTAATTCGTAACATAATTTCTATTGTCCGATAAAAAGTATGTGCAGAAGTGTAAATAACTTAAGATCTGTGGACATTTTTTTTCTTAGTTTTAACATCTTTAAACGCGAAATACGCAATAGCTTATCGAATTGATGCCATGTTATTTTTCTTTATTAAGGTCTTTGTTTATTATTGTGTATGTGTATTAACAACAGAAACATTTTTGGTTATTCTTTATTTTATTTTATATTTTGTCATCAATTATTGTTCAGTCAATGTATGTAGTTTTCTTATGTACACCTTTATGGGTTTGTACCTGGTGGATGTATATTTCAGTAAATAAGTAAATAAATAAAGAAAACACAGGCCTACAGAAAAACTTTGTTTTGGTGCCGTAAACCTGTAAACTGATTTTTACTATTTATATTAGGGGCGATAATTCGAAATATGGATTCCGTTTTTGTATCAGCTCTAGTTTTATGAATATGGCACATTCCGAAATTAGTAGTTTTAATATTTGAGATAACGAAGAATAAGCTATTCAAAGGAATATACATTGTTAATCAAACTTCTTCCTCAGTATATTTGTTGTTTTCACTGTATTATACCTTATTTATACAAGAGATAATACTTTAATGTCGTTACATTACCAGGGCCGCCCAGAGCCAGGCCGGGCCCCGGGGATGAGACCCGGCCGCCCCCCCCAAACCCAGTTGAACGAAAATTCCCAAAAATCTGATAACTCATAAACTGGGATATGTAATAGTGAACACTCATGCTATTGACACAGGAAGGAAGAAAATTAAAACAGTTTTAACAATTAAACTTTGTTTTTAATTATTTACAATAGAACTGTTAGTTACAACATAACTTTTCTTGCTTTCATATCCGCAAAGTTTTGGATCACGTGGTCGAAATCAAGAGTTTTTGCAAGTTTCGACTCTATGCTTAACAGTCCCAAATCAGATAATCGTTGTTGACCCATAGTAGATCTTAAACAATTCTTAATTCGGCTCAAAACACTAAATGATCTCTCGGCCTGAACAACGGATACTGGTAGGCAACATAATATGCGAAGAGCAATGCACACATTGGGGAAAAGATTTGTCACATTAAGGGACACGAGCTTGTTCAAAAGTTTTGCTGGCTTCAGCGACGTATCTGAGATGTTTGATTTACTAACAGTTTTCAAGTAAATCATTTCATCAACTAGATGCCTGCTTACATCTGAATTGTACTCTTCGGCGAATCTTACACAACTTTCTGAGATCGTATTGTCGTCCATTTCGTTATACTTCCATAAAAATGAAAATTTCATTTCGATTTCTCTCAGTGCTGTGAACCTCGTTTTCAGGTTGGCCACCAAAACATCAATCATTGTGTAAAAAACTTCTGTTTTGAAGCGTTCTTCCGGGGATAAATTTAACATTACATCTTCTGTAGCTGTTTCATCGTGAAAAGTCTTCCTCTTTCTCGCACGGGAAGTGGAGAGTTCCGGTTCGATACCATAAGCATTTGCAACATGTTTGCATTCAGACAATATCTTGTCCCAGTTATTTCTTAAGGCACTTAAATCATCAATTAGGCTCTCTATATTACTACTCTCAACATCCAAAGTAGCGTCCATAGTTTGAAGTAGTTGACTTCTGTAGTTGATGAGTACCAACACTTTCACCCAAATTGACGCCATGAGGATGCACTTGAAGGTGTTAAGATATTCTAAAACCCCATTGATTGTGGCTCTCGTTTCAACAGTTACGTTAAGATTCAACAATGATGAAACTGCCCCAATGATTTTGCCTATGTGTGCCGCTATTGGTTTCACACATTCTACTCTAGCACTCCACCTCGTACCAGACAATGAGTGCAGTGAAGATCCTACTATCTCTTTCAGAAGCTCCCATCTTTTCGGGCTGCAACTGAATAAATTGTACAGATTCTGAACAACACCAAAGAAAGTCTGTGCTTCAGTACAACTCTCAGCAGCGCATACTCCACATAAGTTCAAACTGTGGCATCCACATGGTGAGTACACAGCCAGAGGGTTTGATTTTAAAATATGAGCCTGAACACCCTTATACTTGCCACTCATATTACTGCCGTTATCGAATCCCTGTCCTCTACAGTCATCTAAGGATATGTCATATTTTTTAAGAACTTCTTTGATTAGATTTGCGATGTCTTCTCCAGTTTTTTCATTGCAGTCGGAAAACTCCAAAAATCGTTCATGGATTTCATATTCTGTTACGTCTTCTTTGAAAATAATGTATCTAAATACAAAAGAGGTCTGTTCTACATGGCTTGAGTCTGGTGTAGCGTCAACCATAATAGAATAGTATTTAGATCGCTTGAGTTCGTCCACAATAACTTTCCTTACATAATCAGCACAACTTGCTATGAAGTCGTTTTGAGTTCTCCAAGACAAATAATGCACTTGCATTCTCTTATTCGATTCTTGAGATTGCTTAACCTAATCTAGATGCTTCGATAAAATAGGGTCATAATGACCTAAAAGTTCTAGCACGCCCAAAAAATTGCCGTTGTTTGGATGACCCACCTTTTGAGTTTCTCCTCTAAAAGAGAGACCTCGCTCACTTAAAAATAAAGTTACGTGAAGGAGTCTGTGTAAGATCTGTTTCCAGGTAGTGATTTCATTCTGCAATTGTTTTTCAATGCTACCAAATATAGTACCTCCTTTGTTAAGATTTAATTCCAGATCTTTCCATTTTAAGTAACATTCTTTATGGCTAAGGCTGTTTTGGTGCTCAGGAATCTTTTCGTACAACTTTTTCCATTTATGTTCTTTTGGATACCCACTAACTGAGGCGAATTTGGATCGCACCACCTCTGTCTGAGTACAAAACAGCCGACAAGGAAAGCAAAACAAAACCTGTTTCACTTCGCTCCAAACAAGCCAATCCCTTGGAACAACTTCATTATTGGGTAGTTTAAATTTAAGCAGAGATAAAGGAAATTGCCGTCTCGTTGAGTCTGCAGGAAACATGTTGGGATGAGCTTGTGGCCCCTTTGTGACAGCAGCTTCAACTTCTTTAGTACTAAGTTGTAACAAACTCAAATTGCCTACATCAAAAACTTCTGGTTGGCTCAAAATGTTCGTAGACGCTGACACTGCCTCATCCTGTTCGTCACGTTCTTCTAACTGTAATGGAGTTAAAAACTCGTCACTACTAAGTGAGGATAGCTCACGACCAACATTTGAGCTGTTGGAGGGTGTTTGTGAATTTGAAGTGCCCGGCAAGATTAAGGGATCATTTTCAATGTTAGTTTCTTTCTCTTCATTTGACACATTTTTCGGCTGTGTAAAGAAAACAGACAGCTTCTGTTGGCCTTTCTTTGCCTTCTCCTCTCTTTCATGTTTTTCTTTCCTCTTTACGGCCCCAGATTTGTGTCGGTATTCCATTTTAAATTCTAAAAAAAATAAAAACCTATGTAAGCTAATTGATTAAAAAAAACCCGTTAGAGGATAGAGGATAGAGAGGCCCTATTTGTCCTTTTCCCACGGAAAAAAATTCATCCAAACCACATCTACAATTAATTTAATTACACAAAACAAAGACCATTTGCACCTAAAAACTGTCTTTCGCCAACAGTTTCTATTGAAGCTATATCCAGTACAGTATGCTCAATATATATTTGTAATTAAATAAATTCATTACATAATCTTACTTATGTTATAGCATTTAATAATTGGATAGAACATAAAATAAAATAACAGACATGTTAGGCAGATAATAAACCACTTCGCGAAATTCACGAATAATCTCTGCCAGAATACAAGATTAGAACTAGGAGGCCCATTATAACTACATATAGTTTTAAAGTTTTAATTGTGAAAACATACCTTCATCATCACATATAATCTTCAGAATCTTCTTAATTAATCACATAACAGCTACTAAAAACTGAAAGTAAACAACAGAATAACACCAAAGCTGTGTTCAACGTCCTATTTAAACTCGAACTGCTGAAAATTGCAATTGAAACCTTTGACGAAGACGAAGGGGGTATATGGGAATGGTAGTGAGTCAGGACGTAAACTCGTAAACAGACGTCGCGCCAAGGTCAGCGCTTCTGCGAATCGTGTGGCAGTGGCCGATAGAGCGAGCTTCCGATCAGGGACTCCCACGCGCAATGTATTTCCGATATATTTTTATTAATTGTAACTTATGCAAAGAAGTAATTTCTTGCAGATTGCCTTTTCCAAATGCATAATATTCCTTATAATAATTTCATAATTAAAACCGCAAGCAAATTCAATCTGTTGTAAAATATTTTAATAAAAGGAATTTTTTTAAATTTGCTAACGGCCGGGCCCGGGCCCCGGGGATTTTGCCCCCCCTGCCCCTCTCTGGTCGGGCCTGTATATTACCAGTCTAGTCGAATCAGAGAAAATAATCTTACCACATCTCCATATTAAGCTAGGCCAAATGAAGCAATTCGTTAAGGCACTTGGTTCTAATGGACCATGCTTCGCCTATACATAGGAAGGACGCTGCCCAGAGAAGTACGGAAAAACTTAAAGCTGGAATCTTTAGTGGACCACAGATCAGACTTCTTACAAAGGATCCGGCTTTTGTGGGGTCAATGAATAAGGTAGAGAAAAAGCTTGGCTTTCATTTGTAGACATCATGAAAAATTTTCTGGGAAATCACAAAAGTGAAAACTATGCTGAGCTGATAAACCGTTTGCTGAATAACTTCCAATCACTTGGATGAAATATGAGCGTTAAAGTCCACTATCTTCACAGCCACCTGGCCCTTTATTCTTGAATTTCAGGGAGTAGAAATGGTAAGACAAAGTGACGTAAAAGTAGGCGTTGCTTACTAAAACCCAAAATGCTGTATTCTTGAAAAAAATTCTCTTTGAGAGAATCTTTGAGAGAAATGTCACTCCCCAAGTGAGTAACAATTGGTAGTATGTAAGAGAAATTGGGAATGGGAACGAAAATAACAATATGTAACCTTAAAAAAGCTGAGAGAAGTGTTTTGTTTTTTAAGAAGAGAAGGTGAAAATTAGATGGATCTCAATATTATGCTCTACTGGAATCATATTATCAAAGATATTATGTTTAATAATGTTTTAGATGGAGTTGAAGATTTTCGAACAGATATTAATTGATGTTTTGAAGCACCTTTATTTTCCAGATAATTCATAAATACACCAATAAAAAGTGTACCTTAATCAAACAATAATAGTACAATAGGTACTAAAAAGATTCTACTGTTTGAATGCAATATAGGAACTTTTATTATTTCGCTAAGATATTTGTAAAAAGATACGTGAAATAAGGACTGATTTACATAAGTGTAGTGGCAATATTTTTTCTATTTTTCAATGTGTATCTAGTTACAAAAATTATTATCAATATTTATAAAATAATTAGATACTACATTAGTATCTAATGCCTGGTTGCACCAACAGATCTTAAGCTCCAGCTTAGCTGAGCTCTGTTTATAGATAGGACCACCGGAAGTATCACTTACGTTGCACCATAATTTTGGATTCTTACCTTATTATCAAGTATATCTATTAATATATTATGATATTCCTATTATATTTTATTGTAATTATATTACATTAATTCTTATAATATTCTCGACTTAAGCTTAAGATCTGTTGGCGCAACCGGGCATAAATTACTCAAAAAGAACAAAAAACATCTCTATAAGTAGTGGTTAATACAATAAAAACATTTACAAGAACTTAAATTTTTAAAAATCCCGCTACTTAACCAAATAAAACTCATCAAATAAGTATTCACGCGTTCACCGCCTTAATCTCGCTGTCGCTGACGGTATTATGGTCATGTCATTTTCCAAGAATTAACTCTTGTGATTGGTTAAAACTTTCCACAAACAGTCGGCAACACTATTCGCAGTTTTTCTTCCCACTTTCTACTCCCCCTATTCAAGAATACAGCTTTTTAAAATCGAGAGAAATTATGAAGGAGTAGAAAAGCGAGTTAGCTTAGTGGGGAGTAAAATTTTCTCTCGATTCAAGAATAAGCGCACTGGACCGTTTCCCTGAAAACTTAGGTGACACAAGTGAGGAGCAAGGTGAGATATTTCACCAAGACATAAAAACCATGGAGGACCGCTACCAAGGAAGATGGGACACTGATATGATGGTAGATTTTTGATCTTTTGAGTTTGAACAGAGACTGGTTAAAAGTTCATTCCAGGAAATAACGCAAGCGAAGCTTTCGTTACGTCAAGTCAAGTTTCACAAAACTAATTGTATATCTGTTTCATTCTACAAAGGCTTTTATTGTCCTACGTTATCTTGAAAACTAGAGGTGATAGGGCAAAACTAAAGACATATTCGGAATCAGCACCCCGAATATACCTAAAATCAGCTCATAACACTTTGGCACCAAAAACACTGTAGGCCTGTGAAATAGAATAAAATAATTATTTGAAATAACAGCAAAGATGTTACGCTTATAACGTTACAACTATTTGGTGGAAATTTCACATTCAAACGATTTTCGATCACTATGCCCTCTCATATATGATTTTAAATATACCTAGTTTCAATGAAAACTTTTTATTGAAAACATGTTGAAAATTTCACATCAATATGGTTTTTCACCAGTATGTACTCTCATATGCGATTTTAAGACGTATTTCGTTGAAAAATTCTTGGTGCAAATTACACATCTAAATGGTTTTTCACCTGTATGCACTGCCATATGCCTTTGTAGAACTTGTTTCGTTATAAACTGTTTGTTGCAAATTCCACATTCAAATGGTTTTTCACCTGTATGCACTGCCATATGCCTTTGTAGAATTTGTTTCGTTACAAACTGCTTTCTGCAAATTCCACATTTAAATGGTTTGTCATCAGTATGCATTTTCATATGCATTGTTAAATTACTCTGTGTTGAATACCCTTTGTTGCAAATTTCACATTTAAATAGGTCTTTATTATGCACCCTCATATGCGATGTTAAAATTTGTTTTGCTGAAAACTGTTTGTTGCAAGTTTCACATTTAAATCGTTTTTCACCAGTATGAACTCTCATATGTGTTTTTAAATTACTCTTTGCTGAAAATTGTTTGTTACAAATTTTACATTTAAATGGTTTTTCATCAGTATGCAGTTTCATATGTGTTTTTAAATTACCCTTTGTTGAAAATTGTTTGGCGCAAATTCCACATTCTAATGGTTTTTCATCACTATGCAATTTCATATGCATTGTTAAATTACTCTGTGTTGAATACAGTTTGTTGCAAATTTCACATTCAAATGGGTCTTCACCAGTATGCGCCCTCATATGCGATTTTAAAACTTGTTTTGTTGAAAATTGTTTGTTGCAAATTTCACATTCAATTGGGTTTTCTCCAGTGTGTATCTTCATCATGTGTATATCTAAATAACAATTGCTTAACAATGGTTTCTCGCAATTGATACAAGTAAAACGTTGTCCTCTAGTGTTCAAATTGGTAGTGGAAGTTACACATTGGTGCAAATTACTGTCACTTCTATCATGATTTGTTAATAGGCTACTGGCATCAGTTTTCATATCTCTACAAGAGAAACCTAAAATCATAATTACCTATTAAATCAGAATAATGTAAATAAATGAAAATTGATAGGTAAGTAATATGCTGGCAGAAATTATATCTAGGCTGGGTTGAAGAAATATGTTTGGTAGGTCGTACAAATTTTAATAATAAAATTAGGTATCCGTTACCATTTACACCTTATCAAGCTGATCTCAATCCAATCGAATTGGTTTGGACTGTATTAAACAAACATATAGGATCAGGAACCGTAGTGTTTAAATTAAACGAAGTGATGAGATTATGCGACTATGTTTGAAAAATTGAAGACGAAGTTATCAATATACAAGGGAAGCCGAGAAAGCACTTAAAAAATTAGTGGCCGCAATTTTTTTTAATGAAATATCTGGGAGAAGTCAAAGGAAAGGCGTACCATCTCGTGGGTATCGAAATTTTTACTGCATCATGGATTTTTATTAACAGTTAATCAAAAAAGCGACTTTCTCCACTCATGAAACGTTTAACAGACAGACATACTTGCTCTTAAAATGAGATTTTCTCAGATAAAACCCGAAAGGAAACATTTTTTTCAGTTGCTTAAAATTATTAAAACAATAAAAATATTTATTAGTCCTGTCGCCAGGGGGGGGGGAGCTACAACTGCATCCTTAATTCAGATGGACTTTCCCAAGTTTTTTTATGTATTTTGACCCGTAGAACACGAATTTTTTGGGTAACAGTTGATCCGGATGTCGATAAGATTGTTATAAATAAAGAACTTGACGAATTACATAACAGCGATTCCTCGCAAAACAAAACATTTTTTTGTATTTTTTGGGTGATTCTCAGCAAAAAATGGTCTTACAAGTTTTTTCGTAGGATGCATAGTTTTCGAGATTAACGCGGTTAAACTTTAAAAAAATCGAAAAAGTGCAATTTTTGAACCCGAATAACTTTTGATTAAAAAATAAAATAGCAATTCTGCTTACTATATTATTTGAAAGTTCAAGTCAAATTCTATAGGTTTTGATTATTTGCATTGCTAGAAATTAAGTTTTTATTTGTTAAACAAAGCCATAGACACATAGTGTTTCCCGTGGCCAATGCATGCGCTTTAATGTACGTAATCTATGTAAAAATTGTATGTATACGCGCCTCCTCGTTTGATTTCAAATGAGAAATGCATTGAAAACACCATTCAATCACTATATGTTTATAGCTTTGTTTAACAATAAAAAAATTAATTTTTAGCAATGAAAGTAATCAAAACCGATAGAATTTGACTTGAACTTTCAAATGCGGTAAGCAGAATTGCTATTTTATTTTTCAATCAAAAGTTATTCGGGTTCAAAAATTGCAATTTTTCGATTTTTTGAAAGTTCAACCGCGTTTATGTCGAAAACTATGCATCCTACGAAAAAACTTGTCAAAACATTTTTTGCTTAGAATGACCCAAAAAATACATAACAATGTTTTGTTTTGCGAAAAATCGCTGTTATGTGATTCCTCAAGTTCTTTGTTTATAAAAAATTCGTGTTCTACGGGTCAAAATACATAAAAAAACTTGGGTACGTCCATCTTAATTAAGGAGGCCGTTGTACCTCCACTGGCGATAGGACTATAAAAGATATTTCACAGTATGAGTTTTTCTGTAGTATACGTTGCGAATATGTGTTAATTTGTACTATACAGAGAGGGGCTAAATTATGGAATAAATTCATTTTCTCTAAAATGACGACTTTCGAGAAAAATCCCGAAACTGGTCGATTTTTATTTTTAAATTGAATTTTTTTGGCTTATATTTCATACTAGTGACGTCATCCATCTGAGCGTGATGACGTAATCATCAATTATTTTTTTTAAATGGGAATAAGGGTCGTGTTGAAGCTCATTTGAAAGGGTGTTTAATTCTATATCCAGTAGTATAAACATTAATATCATTATTTATACAGGGTGGCCAAAACAAAATTTTGAATTAAATTAATTGACGCAAAAAGAAGAATGTGCGCAATTTATTTAACTTAAAATACATTCTATTGCTGTCAGGAAATAGAAAAAAAAATGTTTACTTGGCAAATAAACATTGCTTTACGCTTAAATTAAATGTTAAATTTGCCAAGAGGTAGGTGGGAGGCTGTTTGTGATTTAATTTAAGCGAAAAGAAATGTTTATTTGTGAAAAAAAAACATTTTTATCTATTTTCTGACAGTAATAGAATGCATTTTGATTTAAATAAATTGCATACATTCTTCTTTTTGCGTCAATTAATTTATGTAATTCAAAAATGATTTTATTGACCACTCTGTATGAATAAGGATATTATTGTTTATATTATTAAATAGAGAATGGAACACCCTTTCAAATGAGCTACCACACGACCCCTATTCCCTTTAAAAAAAATCATCGATTACGACATCGCGCTCTGATGGATGACGTCACTAGTATGAAATGTATGCCAAAAAATTGTAATTTAAAAATAAAAATCGACCCGTTTCGGGGTTTTTCTCCAAAATCGTCTATTTTAGAAAAAATGAATTTATTCCATAATTTAGCCCCTCTCTATATGTGCAAAAGATGTGCCCGATAGGTCGAATAGTTTTTAAACAATTCTTTTTTTTATTTTTGGTCTTTGGTTGGAACCTTTAGTCACGTAATTAGTATATAATGTGTAGTGTGTATTGAATAAATGACTTGTTACTTAGTAAAGTTGACTTCATTGTATTTACAAAGAGACGCTTATTGAATACGAACGTCTGCGGTTCCTCAGGTGAGTACCGATACCACAAGGATATAATTATTTTTCATTTATTGAATTTTTTGACAAAGAAAAATTCCCAATAATCTATTTGTTTATACCATTTGAGAAAAAAATGCCATTTTCAAATGGCTGTACATGTACTTTGTCAATATTTAGAAAGGCTCTATTGGTTGGTTTCATTCTGTTCGTCTCAAATTTTCATGCTTTCAAAAAAGTATATTTATTTTTAATTGTTTTACCAATAATTGATGCAGAATGGAGTATCATGTTTTGCCTTATTTTTTTTATACACAGCGCAATTATTTATCAACATCAAGATCTGAAATGTGGGCAGTTTGTCAATGAAGTCTCAGTTTTTCAATTATCATCTAATTTGGTTTAATATAAGCATCTATTTAAAAAACAAGCTGAAAATGCGAGCTTTATCATAACGAAAACTTTTGTTTATTTACGTATTTTAATTCATAATATGGAAAATTGCAAATTGCTAATATGAAAAGTAGTTTAGAATTAATAATTATGTTTTAATGTGCAATTATATCATTCTAATTTAAATGTATAAACTATAACGGTAGTTTACTCTTGATCGAAATTCATATTTTTTATATACCTCGTATGGTATGGTATAGTTAGACCCAAACCCAGACATCCAAAGTGAAAGTTATCCTCCAACACCAAATTGTTCTATATGGTCCACATAATGTTCAGAAAAAAGTCACACCATTTTGAGAGTCGGGTTTGGGGGGGGGGGGGAGAGGGGGGAGAAATCTGCAAATTCGTAGTTTTTTAGGTTTTTCGTCAATATTTCTAAAACCAAGCGGTTTAGCATGAACAACCTTCTACACAAAATTGTTCTACATTAAATTTGAAAAAAAAGGCCCTATGCACAACCCTTCTAAAATGAACGGTTCCAAAGTTCGGAGATAGTATAGTATAATTGGTCCAAAAAAGGCCTAACCCAGACATCCAAAGTAAAAGTTTTCCTTCAACACCAAATTGTTCTATATGGTCCATATATTGTTCAGTAAAAAGTTACACCATTTTGAGCGTCCGGTTTGGGGGGAGATGGGGGAGAAGTCGGTAAATTAGTAGTTTTTTTACGTTTTTCGTCAATATTTCTAAAACTATGCTTTAGCGTAAGGAATGTTCTATAGAAAAATGTTTTACATAAAATTTAAAACAAAAAAAGTTCTATACATAATTGTTATAAAATTAACGGTTCCAGAGTTACGGAAGGTGAAAAGTGGAGGTTTTCGATGCTTTTTATATTTACCGATTTCTCCCCCTCTCCCCCCTAAACCCGACGCTCAAAATGGTGTGACTTTTTTCTGAACATTATGTGGACCATATAGAACAATTTGGTGTTGGAGGATAACTTTCACTTTGGATGTCTGGGTTTTTGGTATAGTTATATCATAAATATTGCCCAAAAAATATAAAAAGTAACGAAAACCTCGACATTTTACCCTCCGTAACTCTGGAACCGTTGATTTTATAACAATTATGTATAGAACATTTTTTGTTTTAAATTTCATGTAGAACATTTTTGTATATAACATTGTTTACGCTAAAGCATAGTTTCAGAAATATTGACGAAAAACGTAAAAAAACTACTAATTTACCGGCTTCTCTCCCAGCTCCCTCTCAAACCGGACGCTCAAAATGGTGTAACTTTTTACTGAACAATATGTGGACCATATAGAACATTTTGGTGTTGGAGGAAAACTTTTACTTTGGATGTTTGGGTTAGGCCTTTTTTTGGACCAGTTATACTATACTACCTCCGTAACTTTGGAACCATTAATTTTAGAAAGACATAGGACCTTTTTTACACTCCTGGCCAAAAAAACCTGGACACCTTAAAAATAGGTCATTTTTGATGTCACGTATCTCCTAAACCTGTGGTCCTATTTTAGTGATTTTTTTAATATGTTATAGCCTTATTCTTTAACAATATCGCTGTGATAATATTGTTGCTAGACAGGTAAATTGTCATTGTATACCGGGTGTATCAATCAAACTGTGTTTTTTTCTCAAAGTTCGCCACACCCTGTAGAATTTATAGCATTTATAAAATACTAAAATTAAAACCCAGCTATAGGCTCATGTTTTCTTAACATTCTGTTTTTTGATTCATTCTCTTATGTTGGATAATAAAAAAGTTAGGTACTTTAACAACTGGCCATTTTTTTTCATCAATACAGGGAGATTTTAAATAAGTATAACAAACTTTAAGGGGTAATTTGAATGAAAAAATAATGACAGTTTGCTTTATAAACGTATGCTTCGTTTCTGAGATACAGGGTGTTGAAATTTTTCTTACAAACTGACGGTTTATGTATGTATTGCTCTAAAACCGGTTGAGATATGAAAATGAAATTTGGTGGGTTTTAAGAGGTAGCTATTGCGCATTTTTCGACATACAATTAAAAATTAATATTCATTATTGGCGCGCATCCGGGTAATATGACCCAAACCGGTAATGGTCTGAATTAAAAAAAAAAAATTAGCAATTTATTGCAAGTATGCCTAGGCGGATTGAAAGCCTCCGAAGATGTAGAGGAGGCAATACCCGGTACTAAATCAAAAGAATAGTCAACTGTGGGTAATTAAAATGTTATTTTTTCTTTTCTTTAATTTTTCCAACAATGTTAATTTTTTTGCGTTGTTTATTACTTTCTTGTGGGTTAATTATTTTCCCTATTATTACTTTTTAGTGTTTTAAATAAATTATTTTTATTATTTATATTTATTTCCCCCATTTAAACCCCTTAACAAATAGAGAATTTTAAAAAACGTACAAAATGCAAGTGTCCGGAATTTTTTGACCAGGAGGGTACTTTGTAAACGTTAAGATGTTTTAATTTTTTGCATAAAAACAGCGCCTCACATGAAAAAGAGGCAAGAAAGGTTTTTGTTGCAAATTTAACGAGAAATAGAAAAATGATTTTTAATTTAAAATATCTCAGTGGTTTACTAATCTTTTCTATAAAAAGTTCAGACCATTACACGTACGGGTCATATTACCCGTATGCGCGCCTAAAACCCGTCGAGATATGCAAATGAAATTTGGTGGGTTTTAAGAGATAGTTATTGCGCATTTTTTGACATGCAATTAAAAATTCTATATTCACCATTGGCGCGCATACGGGTAATATGATCGATCATATTACCCGTATACACGCCAATGGTGAATACAAAATTCTTAGTTGTATGTCAAAAAATGCGAAATAGCTACCTCTTAAAACCCACCAAATTTAATTTTAATATATCAACCGGTTTTAGAGCAATACATAAACCGTCAGTTTGTAAGAAAAATTTCAACACCCTGTATCTCAGAAACAAAGCATTTGCGAACATACGTTTATAAAGCAAACTGTCATTATTTTTTCATGCAAATTACCCATTAAAGTTTGTTATACTTATTTAAAATCTCCCTGTATTGATGAAAAACATGGCTAGTTGTTAAAGTACCTAACTTTTTTATTATCCAACATAAGAGAATGAATCAAACAACAAAATGTTAAGAAAACATGAGGCTATAGTTTGGTTTCAATTTTAGTATTTTATAATTGCTAGAATATTCTACAGGGTGTGGCGAACTTTGAGAAAAAAACACAGTTTGATTGATACACCCGGTATACAATGACAATTTACCGGTCTAGCAACAATATTATCACAGCGATATTGCTGAAGAATAAGGCTATAATATATTAAAAAAATCACTACAATCGGACCACTGGTTTAGGAGATACGTGACATAAAAAATGACATATTTTTAAGGTGTCCAGGTTTTTTTGGCCAGGAGTGTATTTCAAATTTAATGTAGAACAATTTTCTATAGAAGGTTGTTCATGCTAAACCGCATAGTTTTAGAAATATTGGCGAAAAACTTAAAAAACTACGAGTTTACCGATTTCTCCCCCCTCTCCCCCCCAAATCCGACGCTCAAAATGGTGTGACTTTTTTCTGGACATTGTGTGGACCATATAGAACAATTTGGTGTTGCAGGATAACTTTCACTTCGGATGTCTGGGTTATGCCATCTTTTGGATCAACTATACTATACTAGTATAAAATTAATAAAATTTTATACCTATATGATGGTTGCATCATAAATATTAGAACATGAAGAGTTTTTTATGAAGAATAACTTTTCTTCGTCAAATTAAAAATAAAAGAGTTATAAATTAAAATGTTGTTGGTATCCATAATTTGAGAAAAATCGTCAAATATTTTTTTTCCATTAGAAGGATGTAATTGCACATATCAGACCATAATTTTTTATACCAACAATATTATTTCATATACTGTCGGTTCGCTAAACTCAGACACAACTGGCTAGTGATTTTAGTCAATAATTTTGCCAATTTGGCAAAAAAAAATGATTACTAATTAGTTACTAATTACTAAATAATTAGTAATTTTGCCACTTTTGTCAAAATTCGCAAAAAACAAAAAAATTACCTACTAAAATCACTAGCCAGTTGTGTCGAGTTTAGCGAACCGACTATATTTTAATTTCATAGCAAATGGAACAGTCCATTTATCATAAAGGGGAGGTCGTATACTCGTATAAACCTTTTTAAAGCTGTTAATAAATTATAGCTTTTAAAATATACTCAAATAGTCCAGAAAGCCACTGCGCATCCGCTAGGAAAAATATTCTAATTCGGATTTTTTGTACAATCTTACTCAAAAAGGACTCCTTTTAACAAATTTGCATGTTGCCAGGACCAAACGGTGGTCAAAAATTTTTTAAACTTTTTTTTTTGTTTTTTTTCTAAAATTATTTTTTTGCATGGAAAAACGTTTTTTTAGGTTTTTTGGATCATTCCAAACAGAAAAGGTCTTTAGTGAATTTTCTCTAAAAATGATAGTTTTTGACATATAAGCGATTAAAAATTGAAAAATTGCGAAATCGGCCATTTTTGACCCTCAAAAACTATGTGAAAAACTGAAAACTTGAATGTTGCCAAGGTAAGTAGATATTCTTTAAACATCGATTGATGAAATCCCAAAGAGTTTTTTGCAATACAATATTCAGAACTCCTTTGTTTTTTAATTGCTAATCAAGCGTGCGCGACACTATTGTCCACCGACAGTATGGTGCAAATGAAAGGAATAAATTCGTTATTTCGTAAACCGGCGAATTTAAGGAAAAATCCCGAAACAGGTCGATTTTTATTTTTAAGTTATGATATTGTGGCATATATGGTATACTAGTGACGTCATCCGTCTGGGCGTGATGACGTAATCAGTGATTTTTTAAATGAGAATAGGGGTCGTGTGGTAGCTTATTTGAAAGGTTCTTCAATTCTCTATTCAGTAATGTAAACATTTACATAATTATTTATACAGGGTGTCCTTCTACTTCTTTTTTTGTCAAATAATTTAATTTACTAAACATTTTTTATACACCCTGTATAAATAATTATGTAAATGTTTATATTACTGAATAGAGAATTGAAGAACCTTTCAAATGAGCTAGCACACGACCCCTATTCTCGTTTAAAAAAATCATCGATTACGTCATCACGTCCAGATGGATGGCGTCACTAGTATACCATATATGCCACAATATCATAATTTAAAAATAAAAATCGACCTGTTTCGGGATTTTTCCTTAAAGTCGCCGGTTTACGAAATAACGAATTTATTCCTTTCATTTGCACCATACTGTCGGTGGAAAATAGTGCAAATTAGCAATTAAAAAACAAAGGAGTTGTGAATATTGTATTGCAAAAAACTCTTCGGGATTTCATCAATTGATGTTTAAAGATATCTACCTACCTTGGCAACATTCAAATTTTTAGTTTTTCACATAGTTTTTGAGGGTTAAAAATGGCCGATTTCGCAATTTTTCAATTTTTAATCGCTTATATGTCAAAAACTATCATTTTTAGAGAAAAGTCACTAAAGACCTTTTCTGTTTGGAATGATCCAAAAAACCTAAAAAAACTTTTTTCCATGCAAAAAAAATAATTTTAGGAAAAAACAAAATAAAAACGTTTAAAAAATTTTTGACCACCTTTTGGTCCTGACAACATGCAAATTTGTTAAAAGGAGTCCTTTTTGAGTAAGACTATGCAAAAAATCCGAATTAGAATATTTTTCCTAGCGGATGCGCAGTGGCTTTCTGGATTAAAATTGTATCTTTGAACATCTTATTTATTTTATATATAATAATTAAATTCACTATCAAATGTCATTGATGTTTTATTAATACTTAATTTAAAATTTAGTTTGACATTCACGAAGTATCGAACTCAAATGTAAATATAATAACCTATACTTTTACACATTTTAAACTTTGAGGTCGATTATCTCGAAGACGGTTAGAAATATCGAAATGCCGTTTTCAGATTTGGATTCAGAAGAAAAAACTACATAAGAATCCATCGATAAATCTGATCTGACTATTGCAGGAGCGGCAACGCAATAACACACACACTTTTGCGAATTTATAAACGAAATGTTTTCGTTGAAAATCCTTTTAACGACGTTCTACACCTTCGTTGCGGAGTACGCCTCTCAGAGGAAAGGGGGGAAAACTTATATGCAAGCGAAAGTTGGTAACAATGCATTTGTAGCAGAATACTAAAATCATACGTCTCAGTATTGAATACTTTATAAAAATAAATTATAATAAATTACGGAAATTACGGAATAAATTACGCAATTAATAATAATAAATAAATTAAAAATAAACGGTACGGTAAACAATCCTCATTTTTTAATATGTTATTCCTCACAAAAAAACCTTTAATTTAAGCACAAATAATTAAAAATCGTAAATTTGGGTCAAAAGTTATTAACTTTTTAAGAATTCCCATAAGAGCCCATGTTAAAACTTAACTTTGAACCTTAATAGTAATTAAACGGCACGGTAAAACAATTTTTAAAAAAGCAAGTCTTAGTTTTTTTAAGTAAACTATAACATACTAAAATTTCATGCAAATCCTTAATTCTTTGCCGAAGGTGTAGAACGTCGTTAAGACAAAAGTTATTACTTACTGCAATCTTTTCATGAAATGATTATTGTAAAAGTAAAATGCAATAACCAATTAGAAAATCCCAAAAAAGATAATTTTAGTGCGTTTTGAGGGTATTTTTCAATAGTTTGGACATCGTTGTAAAATTCTATTTTGATTTTATGTTGCAGAAGTTAGTTTAAAATATCCACAAACCAATTGATATACCGTTGCGTTTCGGAATATATAGACTTGACGAAACGTCTGAACTTTAACGTTCGAAACACATTGTTTAATTCTTACTCACAAGCTGAATATTGTTCTAATCGACAGACTATTACGCTACAATATTACAGAAAAATAATAAACAAAGTTTACCACGGGAACCTGCTTATATATAACAATTATCTAACAAATAAAAAATTTATTTTTTGATTTAAATCCAATTTATTCTTTCGTTTAAGTAAGTTCCCTTGGTAAACTTTTTACTGTAAGATTATAGCATCATATTCTTTCGATTCATCGGTATATCAATTTTTCTATGGAAATTTTAAACTGACTTCCTCAAGATAAATTCAAAATATAATTGTATATTTTAAAATTATTGGACTTAAGTTTCATTTTAAATTTTTGTTTTTGCTAAAATCGCTAAAATTGACTTTTTCGGCATTTTTATTTGTTTATTTACATTTTACGCTTAAAGTAGGTATATTAAGAAAAGCTCACAAGAAAAACTTTCGTTGTAAAATGATCCAAATTATCAAAGTGTCATTTCGAAGCAAGAAAGGCAATTTTTTCGATATTTACCTTTTTTGCCAAAAGCCACCCGCCTGTGAACTAAAAAAATCATCTCCGATTCTCGTACAAACTTCTTTTTTTAGGATGTGTTTTTCATAACATTTCAGATGGTGTATTTTGATTTTTTTTGTAAAGGTTAAAACGACACTATTTTAAAAACATGAAAATTTGAGACCTTTTGCACATATATATGTACCTAACATATTGAAGTAAATGTATGCCCTAATACCAACCAGTATTCTAAATCTCCGTAGTAAGTACCTATGTAAACTTAATAATGGTAGTATTAGAGAGTTTAGAAGATTGTACGTATAAGAGCTCGTACCGCTAACGTCTTGGTTTACGACTGAAGTATTAGGTAACTTTACGTTTAAAAATTCCGTTAGTTCGGCAATTAGCGTATGAAACATATTTTCAAATCTGTGTCGTTCTAGTTCGTGTATAAAAGGGTAATTTTGCTCACTCTCACTGTCTAAATTTTTAATAATTTTTTGGGCTTCTTCAAAGGCATGAAACAATTTTTTAGTCCTTAACCCTGCTGTCCCGTTTGAGTCAACTACACAAACGTACTGTTCGGGTCACTATGACCCAACTATGGTTTACGCTCCTTGATCGAAATAAAATAAGCTAATGGTGACAAATAAAACTTTATTAACAAGAAATTATGGTTAATTAAACAAAATTGTTGTTAATGCAAATTAAAACTTATTAACAAAAATAAAAGGTATTTTTTTCTTTCAAAAAAGCCTAGTAACAAATATCTACAAAAATTGAATTCAGTTTACAACTGGGACAGTAATGAAAAAATGGATTTTACAAATATGTTTATGATATATACAACATAATAATTAGTCTTGTTATCGTTTTTAGGGTAAGTTTACAGCGTGCTCGTTTAACAGGCGGAGTTAGATTGTCCATAGACGATTCACTAGCATTTCCATCTTGTCTACTTGTTTCTGCTCGTGTCCTTTTTACCAGTTCGTGAGAGCTTTTAGTTATTGGTATATTTTTTCTGGAAATGATGACTGGTTTCATTAGTTTTTCCCAATTCCCCAAGAAAAATTCGCCGTTTTGCCAGTATATTGGTATTCCATTGGATATTTATTGATGCCCATAACACGAACGCGTTGTAGGCAGAAATGTCCAGCAGATTATAAAAAACAATAATTGGCCAGCGATTTATCTCTTCTCACATGTATACGTGCCAACAAGCCAATCTAGAGTATCCACTACTGCTCCCTTATTGGAATTGTAATCTAAAATAATTTGGGGCTTTTTCATTTGATGAAAACGATGCATGATGCATCGATTCATGATGCAAAGTACTCATAAGAACAACATTTTTATTATTTTTAGGAATATTGTCAACAACAGTGGTATCTTGCGTGAAGCAAAAAAGACTAGCTATGAACTTCTTTATTCGCGATTTTTGCTGAAAGCTTCGGTTTATTTTACTTATAATCTCCGGCATTGTATCTACTTTGTTTTAGAAGAAATTGTCCTAAATTTTACGATGTATTTTTTATTTAGCGTATGGCTTAAGTATATCACAGAATATATTTAAATTTATGAATTATACAATGCATCACAAACAGATGTCCAATTTTTTTATATATTCGATTGACCCTTCGGTTGCCATTACAAAGTCTATAGGGTCGCCTGTGTATGCTCTGCGTGGGCAGTCCTGAACAATGTGACTGATCGTCTGTCTTGCAGCGCCGCAGTCACAAGAAGGCGAGGGGAGTTTACCCCATCTGTGGAGGAAGTCGGCACATCTTCCACAGTTTGTTCGAATTCGATTAAGGGCTGCCCAAATCTTACGGGGACGTTCAAATTCGCCAGGTTTCCCTATGATGTCCGGTAGACTATGGTAATGCGGATCTGTCCTACTTTCCCAATCTTCTCTCCATCGGGTATTTAAGTCAAAGTTGGATTGCTGCAGCGCGTGAGCAGATTGTAGAGGGGGTAACCTGGATCGGAGACGGTTTCCAAGAATATCGGGGATGTCGTTGTGGACTAGAAGCTGGCGACTGTCCATTATTTTGTTATATTCTTTAACCAATGCATGTTCCCGGCGTAGGTTGGGTAGTGCTATATTACTAAGGGTAGGTAGCCACATTGTAGGGGTGGGCTTAATTGTGCCTGTTATCATACGCATAGTACGGTTTAGTTGGGTGTCAACCAGGTGGGTATGACTGCTATTTAGCCACACTCGAGCACAGTATTCTGCCACCGGATATATCAGGCCAAGAGCAGAGGATCTTAATGTTGATGCTGTGGACCCCCATGTAGTGCCGCAGAGTTTCTGTATTATATTGTTGCGTGTTTTCAATTTTGCTGCTGTTTTCGTCAGGTGTTCTCTGAATGTGAGCGTTCTGTCTAGAGTAACCCCAAGGTATTTCGGGTATTTATTGTGTTTTAACAGCTTGTTATTAAAATACACTCGCAATTCTCTGTTTGCCAACTTGTTGTTTAGATGAAAAGCTGATACTTCAGTTTTTGTAGTACTTGGCTGTAGTCTCCATTTCTTAAGGTATTCGCTGAGGATGGATAAGTCATTCGTGAGAGTGATTTCTGTAGTTTCTAAAGATTGGTGGCTTGTTGCAAGGGTCCAGTCGTCAGCATATCCAAACTTCCGAGATTCGGTTTCAGGCATGTCAGCAATATAGAGGCTGAAAAGTAAAGGGGCAAGGACAGAACCCCGTGGAAGACCATTGTTAAGTTTCATCTGTCTACTCGTCTCCTTTCCCATTATAACCTGGAAGGCTCTGTTGGTCAGCATGTTGTCAATGAGGTTAATTATCTTTCTGCAGGGGATAATGCGGGCCAGTTTATATATTAATCCCTGTCTCCAAACAGTATCATATGCTGCTGTTAGATCTATAAATACTGTTGCTGTCTTTTGTTTTTTTTTGAAAACTAGCTTCTATAAAAGTTGTTAATGACAGCACTTGGTCCGTACAGCTTCGATGAGGGCGGAAGCCAGCTTGTTCAATGGGGACATTTTCTAGTATCCTGTGACTAATTCTGTTGAGGAGAAGCTTTTCTAATAGTTTATATACCATGCTGAGTAGAGCTATGGGGCGGTAGTTTTCTGGCTTATCGTTTGATTTGCCCGGTTTCGGAATTGCAATTATCTTTGTTCGCTTAAGTGAGAAAGGAATGTTACCTGACTGAAGTATATCATTAAAGAACATTGCAAGCCACTGTTTCGTGTATGCACCACTGTGTATCAAGAACTCTGGATGGATACCATCAAAGCCAGGTGCTTTACCTGATTTCATTTCTTTCAGCGCATGTGTGATTTCAGAAATAAGAATTCTTGCTGAATATTCGGAGTTCGTTCTGTTCATTTGTTTTAATGCCCTTAAGTCTCTTTTCACGTTGGTAGTATGTGTTCGATCTCGTGGAGCTCTGGATAGAGATACTATATGGGAGGCAACCTTGTTAGGAGACATTTTAGACTCTCTGGATTCCAGCTGGTTAGCTCCTCCAATTTTCCGCAACAAGGACCATGCCTGCCGGCTTGATTTTTTGAAGTCAAGGTTTTCGACAGTCTTTATCCATTTTTGGCGTCTAGCTGTATCGATGTTGTGTAAAAGCTCATCGGCTATTTCTCGGTCACCACTTTCGAGAAACTTCGTGTATAAGTCTTCACATGTTTCAGTCCATCCAGGCACATATTCTTTGCGATACCCCCTAGGGATGGTTTTCTTGGCAGTGCTTATTACTGCGCCCACAAACCTCACATAATGTTTGCTGGTTGGAGGGACCCAGCTCAAGGTCCGGTCTAGTTGTTCAGAGAACTTCTTCCAGTTTGCTTTTCTAAGATTCCACCTGGGTCGAGGATATGATCTAATTATTGGAATTGATATTCCGATGGTGATAAGCACCGGACGATGTTGAGTATGTGGGAAGTCTGCAAGGACACTTCTCGCAGTTGTTAGTGGTCTGTCATTGGTATCTTTTGAGACAAAACATAGGTCTGGGTTATATTCTTTTCTCCATGTAGCTGATTTAAATGTTCCTCTGTCTTTGGCATTAAAAACTAGATATGTGTTTTGCTCTTCGGACCATTCTACTAGTGCCTCCCCATTTTCATCATTCGTGGTGTACTTCCACATTTCGTGGTGGCTGTTGAAGTCGCCGATGTATATAGTAGGATGTGGATGAGTCTTTAGCACTTCTGGGTTCCATGTAGTGGCTGGAGGTTTGTATATGTTAACTACGGTAATATCTCCAATCTTGGTGACTGCTTCATGTATATTATTTTCATTGGAAGCAGAAAGTAGGAAACCATTTTCTATATTGCAGCGAATGTAGGCTGCGACGCCGTAATGTTTATCATAGGTGGCTCCCAGTAAATCGTAGCCAGGTATCTTTCCCCTTAAATCAAGCTGGACTTTGTCTTCAGTATGGGTCTCTTGTATGGCAACCAGGTCATTGTCGTTATCGTGTAGGATTTTTTGCAACACTTGGCATTTTGCCTGGCTTATGCCCTCGATGTTAAGGTGACAGACTCGGATACACGGTCCGAGATCTCTAGTCAGTTGGTTCTGAGAAGAACCTTTATTTGTTCCCATCGTATGTTTACGTATAGATAAGATTTCTGTTTGTGATCTGTGATGTTGGCAGGATATTGTTTTTGTTTTTCGTTCGTCTGCCGCCAAATTTTTTGCTAGTTCATTTAGCGTTACCCAGGGTGCACCACATGGAGGCGAACTAGCATTACACCCTTTGTAGCTTGTTTAAGGAATGGTTTGAAAAGAAGGTGTTGCCAAATTTGCCTCCAAAAAGTGTAAATGTAATGGATAACGCAACGTATCACAGCGAACAAATTAGAAAAATCCCCGGTGTAGGTTCGACAAAAAAACAGATATCTGATTTTTTGTATGACAATGATTTGTACTTTGAAGAAACATATACAAAAAAAGAAATGTTGGAAGTTCTTCACACAAAAGTGTTTGAGAAACAATTTGTTATAGACGAATTAGCCAAACGTGATGGTCATAATGTATTGCGATTACCTCCTTACTACTGTGTCTTTAACCCCATTGAATTAATCTGGAGCCAACTTAAGGAAAGTTTACGGCGAAACAACTGCTGTCCCAAATTTAGTAGCGAATCGGTGTCACATGTTGTAGAAGAAATAAAAAAGATTTCCCCAACACTGTGGCAAAATTGTGTTTCACATGTTATAAAAACGGAAGATCATTACAGAACATTACCCTCACATATTAAACCAATAATTATAACATTAGATAACGATTCTAGTGAAGATGACAGCGATAGTGACATAGAGCTGTAATTCGTATTTATTTTTTTCCGTCTAAACTTCAAATTTTATTTTTCTATGTTATTTTGTATGTAATTTTTTATTATGTTATCTTTTTTAATTCTGATTTTTGCTACCACTCTTTTAATCTTTTATTGTTATTATCATTAATTTCCTTAATTTCTTTAATTTGTTCATTTCTCTTATTTCATTGTACATAATAATATACCTATTAGTCTAAGAGCTGGGAGCGGATTTTGTGCGTGATAAGTAATATCGAAAAACTATACGGGGATATGTTGAATTAGATGTGTACATGACTTTCATCAACGGCCGGAAACCAGAGTTGGGGCCGAGGGTAGTTATAAGGGGTCAAAGTCGCGGATTTTATTATTTTTTTATGACGCGCATGATCGAGATAGTGCACCAAAATTTGGGAATAAGTAGATCATGACGTACCTAAGTAAACTATCTAGGGGCTCAACGCTGCGTGGCCGACAAAGGGGTGGGGGTAGGGGGTGAATATAAAAAATATAAGGGGTTTTTTGTGACGTACGTGATTGAGATAGTGCACCAAAATTTGGGTATAAGTAGACCATGACATAAATAATTAAAATCCCCAGAGTCGGAAGCCAGAGTCGGGAAGGAAGGTAGTTATAAGGGGTCAAAGTTCCGTTTTTTATTATTTTTTTTGTGACGCTCATGATCGAGATAGCGCGCCAAAATTTGGGAATAAGTAGGTCATGACGTAACTAAGTAAAATCTCCAGGAGTGGAACGCTGCGTGGCCGACAAAGAGGTGGGGCAGGGGTGAATATAAAAAAATATAAGGGGTTTTTGCGACGTTTGTGATTGAGATAGTGCACCAAAATTTGGGAATTATTAGACCATGACATAACTAAGTAATATCACCAGAGGCGGAAACCAGAGTGGCGGACGAGGGTAGTTATAAGGGGTAAAAGTCGCGGTTTTTATTATTTTTTTTGTGGCGCTCATGATGAAGATAGTGCACCAAAATTTGGGAGTAAGTAGGTTATGACGTAACTAAGTAAAATCTTCAGGGGCGGAACGCTGCTTGGGGTACAAAGGGGTGGTAGGCAGGGGTGAGTATAAAAATATTTTGCCGTTCGTGATCGAGAGAGTCGACCAAAATTTGGGAATAAGTAGATCATGACATTACTAAGTAAAATCTCCAGGGGCGGAACACTGCGTGGGCGACAAATGTTGTGCCGGGTCACAAAACAAATAATACACACTGCGACTTTGACCCCTTAAAACTACCCTCATTCCCAACTCTGGTTTCCGGCTCTGGGGATTTTACTTCGCTAAGTCATGGTCTACTTATTCTCAAATTTTGGTGTACTATCTCAGTCACGAACGTCGCAAAAAACCCCTTATATTTTTTATATTCACACCTACCCCCACCCCTTTATCGGCCACACAGCGTTCCACCCCTGGAGATTGTACTTAGTTACCACATGACCTACTTATTCCCAAATTTTGGTGCACTATCTCGATCATGAGCGTCACAAAAAAAATAATAAAAACGGCGATTTTGACCCCTTATAACTACCCTCATGCCGAACTCTGGTTTCCGGCTCTGAGCATTTTACTTAGTTATGTCATGGTCTACTTATTCCCAAATTTTGGTGTACTCCCTCAATCACGAACGTCGCAAAAAACCCCTTATATTTTTTCTATTCACCTCTGCCCCACCCCTTTGTCGGCCACGCAGCGTGCCACCCCTGGAGATTTTACTTAGTTATGTCATGACCTACTTATTCCCAAATTTTGGTGCACTCTCTCGATCATGAGCGTCACAAAAAAAAATAATAAAAACGGCGAATTTGACCCCTTATAACTACCCTCATCCCCAACTCTGGTTTACGGCTCTGGGGATTTTACTTAGTAATGTCATGATCTGCTTATTCCCAAATTTTGGTCCACTATCTCAATCACGAACGTCGCAAAAAACCCTTTATATTTTTTATATTCGCCCCTACCCCCACCCGTTTGTCGGCCACGCAGCGTTCCGCCCCTAGAGATTTTACTTAGTTACGTCATGACCTACTTATTCCCAAATTTTGATGCACTATTTCGATCATGAGCGTCATAAAAAAATAATAAAATCCGCGACTTTGACCCCTTATAACTACCCTCGGCCCCAACTCTGGTTTCGGGCCGTTGATGAAAGTCATGTACACAACTAATTCAACATATCCCCGTATAGTTTTTCCATATTACTTATCACGCACAAAATCCGCTTCTATCTCTCCGACTATATAACTACATATGTAGATATAAATAAGTAATAAATATAATGATATGATATTTAAATTTATATTTATTATTCCAACCCCACTAAAATACAGGGTGAGTCATGAGGAACTGTACATACTCCTACCTCGTATAGAGGCCCCTATGGGGAATAACAAATGACCATTAAAAAGTGTCTGCTCCCATTGTTTAATAATATACAGGGTATGACAGCCCTGGCATTAAGGCTATCTTCTCCCGGTGAGGGTGGTTATCCCTTATCCGAGGGGTGGAATAATTGATACGCTTTTACTTGTTGAGTTGTTTTATTTACACTCGCATGAGCATAAGCTGGTAGCACCGCACCCAAAGAACGTCTCGTGAAGAAAAAGAGACACTATCTTTAATGTGGAAATATTACGTCTGATTACAAAATAGAATGACGAATGTCTAATATAATAATAAGAATTCCCTTGTTATAGTTTTGCTGTTTATATATTTAGAAATGCCTATTCAGCATCGACCATGAAAAGTGTTTATAATTGACTCTGCAATTATTAGTGAATCGTGATCTAGGATAACAATATTTATATAATCGAATGAAGGTTGTAATATTGTTATGATGACATAAATAACTGAAAGTAATTATCGTAGATAATTACAGGATGTTTTTAAGATATATCTACTGAGTACAGATGAATTCTTGTACACCTTCCCTTTTTAGGAATTTTCCGACTACGGGGAGGGAAATTTGCAAGTCGTGCTACCAACCCTTACTGTGTTGTAATCAATACAAAAAATTTATTTTATATACAAACTTGCGTAGGCTAAGCCTACGCAAATACATAAATAATATAAAATGTTCGTTTAACAACATTGTTTCGTAACACTTGTCACTCACTGTGTTTTCGGATTGTAAGCATATAATCTATTCTTATGTATTTCCTTGATTTTATTGTTTTCTATTCTGATTTTACAATTAACGTTATTTACTTCTGTTATCGTGAAAGGACCTACATAAAGACTATCAAACTTACCATTCTCTTCCCTTTTTACAAGGACTAGGTCTCCTATTTTAAAGTGTTGTGGTGTTGCTTTGAGCTTATTCTTTTCTTGCCGCTCTTTTTTGTGTTTTAATAAGAAGGTTCTGGCTCTCTCGTGTGCGCTTTGTAGTTTGTATCGTAACTCATTGTAGTAGGCATCTATATTGTAACATGGTTGAATCTCATGTGTAAGGTCTTCCGGTAGGTTAACCTTCCTGCCATATAACAGTTCGAACGGTGTGTATTCATGATACGCGTTAGGGGTTGTATTGTAGCAGTATGTGAACATTCTGCAACACACATCCCAATTTTCTCTGTCTTCGTCTATGAATGCTCTTACGTACTCGTTCAACGCTCTGTGCAGTTTTTCGCAACTTCCAATGGACTGTGGGTGGTATGCCGTTGAAAAGTTGTGTTCTATTTTTAATAGCTTTGTTAATTCCTGCATTACTTCGTTCTTATACTCTGTGCCTTGGTCTGTTCTTATTTGCTTCATGAGTCCGTATGTTGGTATGAAATGATCAAAGATTCCTCTTGCTATTGTCTCTGCTTCTTTATTGCACACTGGTATGCTGACCGCGTATTTTGTCAGTTCACACAACATTGTGATACAGTATTTATTACCTTCATTACTGCTCGTGAATGGACCTATTGTATCTATGTATACTATGTCCCATGGTTTGGAAGATGTGTCCGATATCACGAACTCTTCGACATGTGTTCTTTTCGGTTTGTTAATTTGACATTTGTGGCATTGTTTTACGTATTTTCTTACGTCTTTTTCCAAATTTTTCCATCGGAATCTTGCCTTTAGCTTCTTAATTAGTCTGTTATTCCCTACGTGTCCTCCGAACATCGGGTGATTATGGTATTCTCCTATTAATCTGTGTTTTTCTTTGTCATCTTTTATTGTTTCTGGTACTTCACATATGTATATTTCTATATTCTTCAATTTTTTATTTCCTTCTTTAATAAATTCATCAATTGTGCACATTTTAAAAATAATATCATTTACGTATATTTTTACTTTACGTACTGCATTCTCTACCGCCAGCTTATCAAGCTGTACCAACGCTTGGTTTAAATCGAAACGATTCAATCCTGTGGCTATGCTTTTGCTGCATTTTATTTTGTTTTTGGCCCTAATGCTCAGTCTTGGTGAGATTAGTTCTGCTCCAAAGGACAAAATTGGTAGTCTATGCGCCTCTAAATTATTTAGTACCTTCCTTACTGTCTGTTTGGTGGCTTCTGGCTGTAGTGCGAGTTCACTTTCAGCCTTTGTTTGTCTTGCTTCTTTCTCCTTTTCTTTTGCTTGAGCTCTTGTTATAGCTAGTATATGGGCGTTGTCTATGTATAGGTTTTTTAGTTGATGCAATGTTATTCTTGAAAGGCTGTCTGCGTAGTTACTTTTCCCTGTTATTTACTCTATTTCGAAGTCATATTCTTCTAGG
Organism: Diabrotica virgifera virgifera; assembly: GCF_917563875.1. Lineage (NCBI taxonomy): Eukaryota > Metazoa > Arthropoda > Insecta > Coleoptera > Chrysomelidae > Diabrotica > Diabrotica virgifera. Next base: position 181,601,217 of record NC_065445.1, on the reverse strand, counting down.
TCTAATCTGATCCTCGTGAGTTTTGAGGTTGGTTCTTTCATTGCAAAAAGGTGTGTCAAAGGTTTATGGTCTGTTTTTACTTTGAATGTTGGTGCTCCATTTAGATAACATTTAAAATAATTAATTCCCCAATGAATCGCTAGTAATTCCTTAACGATTATAGGTTTATTACATTCTCCTTTACTAAAACTTCTTGATGCATATGCTATAGGTAGGTCAATTCCGTTGTAATCTTGACTTAGGATTGCTGAACAACTCTCATTGGATGCGTCTGTTGTTAAGATAAACTGTTTGTTGAAATCAGGATATTTTAAAATTGGTGGTTTCGTCAGAGATGCTTTAAGCTTTTTGAATGCTTTTTCACACTCCTCGGTCCACGAAAATTCTACTCCTTTCCTCGATAATTTGTTGAGTGGTCTGCATATTTCCGCAAAATTTTTAATAAAACGTCTGTAATAGTTGCAAAATGCTACAAATCTCTTTGTTTCTTCCGCTGTCTTAGGTGTCGGATATTGTTCAATTGCTGCATACTTCGCTTTGTCTGGTGATACTCCCTCTTGAGAAAGATCATGTCCTAAATATGTTACTTCCCTTCTAAAGAATTGACATTTTCCTGGGTTAAGTTTCAAATTGAATTTTCGACATGTCTCGAATGTCTTTTTCAGGTTGTCTAAGTGATGTTTTTCGGATATTCCAATTACTACGATATCGTCCATGTAAAGAAATGCTTTGTCTGGTGTTAATCCTGAAAATGCTATTGCCATCATTCTTGAAAAGCTATTTGGGCTTACATTTAATCCAAAAGGTAATCTGGTAAATTGAAATGCTCCATTTTCTGTGCTGAACGATGTGTATTTTCTCGACGATTTTTCTAATGGTATCTGGTGAAAGCCTGACATTAAGTCTATAACTGAAAACCATTTTGCTCTTCCTAGTTGATCTAATATTGAATCTATTCTTGGTAATGGAAATTTGTCTGTAACTATCTTCTTGTTCAGTTGTCTAAAATCTATGCATAATCTCCATGCTTTTCCTCCATCTATAGCTTTTTTCGGTACCAGTACTACTGGGCTGTTGTACTCGGATGTAGATGGTTCTATGATTCCTTGGTCTCTTAGGTTTTGTACTTGTCGATTTAATTCCTCTGTTTGCGCATGAGGTGTCCTATAATTCTTGATATATACCGGAGTTTGGTCTTTAACTCTTAGTTTTTGTTCGTAGAAATTGTTACAGGTTAACATATCGTGCCTTAGGGCGAATATGTCTGAATATTCCTCGCATAACGATACTAAGTTGTCTCGTATGTATTCTGGTATGTCTAATTTCAGTGATTCTCGTAATTCTTTTTTTCTGTCCTTGCTGTCGTTGACTAGCCTATATATATTGAATAGTTTAATATCCAACGTCCTGATTGTGCTTGCGTCTACATTTACTGTTTCGTACGTTGTGTTCAAAATTTTGATGTATGGATTATTACTTGAAATAATTGCTCTTGCTATGAATATTCCTGGTTGTATTTCTTGCTGTTCCACTATCCTGTCTTTCTTTAACGTTTGAAAAATTTTTACGATTCTGTAAATTTCACATCTAGGCGGTATTATTATGGTGTCATTGTCTATATTATCCAGAATTTTCGTACTAATGTAACAATCGTTGTCCTCTTTAATGTGCATTTTAAGGTTTGCGTAATCTAGTATACATTGAAAGTTAGAAATAAAGTCTCTCCCAATGATTCCGTCTGTTGGAATTGGAAAGTTAGGTTCTACCAATTGAAAGATGTGTTCGAATCGAGTTCCTTTTACTTCGAGTGTTGTCTCAACTTCTCCCATTGTTTGCAACTCTCCTTTAGTGACTCCTTTTATTTTCGCCTTTGTGTTTGGTTTCACCTGTTCCTTCATAAAATCTTGTGAACATTTTAGTATTGAAATGTCAGCTCCTGTGTCTATGATAAAAGTGCTTGTGTTTTCAAGAATTCCTGTTTTCATTCGTACAAAGTTCGTTAGGTTTAGGTCGAAGTTGTAAATGTTATATTTTATTTCTGCCTGTGTGCTTCCAACTTCTTGTTCATTTAAAACCCCAACTGCTGGTTTTCTTGCTCTTCTTGACTGTCTTCTATTTCTAGTAACCTTACGTTCCTGTTACGTCCGCCTCTCTGGTTTCCTCTGTATGTTTGATTGTTAAATTGTCTGTATCCTCTGTTCGAATAATTTCGTTGATTGTCCGTTGCTTCTCCTTCGTTCCGTTGTCCGAAGTTATTTCTTCTTCCTCTGTCATATTTGTTATGGTATCCTCTTCTGTATTGCTGCTGTCCTCTCCTATTCTCGTAGTTTGTCCTATAATTTAAGACTCTTCCTTGTGCATTTTCTTCAGTCGTATCGATCGACAAAAATTTAGATACTACTTCCTGCGGTGATGTAAAGTTACCTGCTTCCAGTATTAGCTTAGCTTTCTCTGCATTAGCGTTTCGTTTCATTGTTGTTACTACTGCTTCCGTCGTATATTTCTTTGCTAAGTCAAGTGGCATTCCTTCCGCTATGTATGCTACTTTTAATTGTTCTGCTAACTCTTCCACTTCAGATGCGTACACTGCTGCATCTCTATGCCCTTGCCTTTTTTTGGCTAATTTGGCTATTAAATTCTTCGGATTATCACCTTTTAATTCTTTCTTTAGTGCTTCAGCTATCCGTGGAATCGTATCTTCTGTGGTTATTAGGTTCCTAGCCTTATTGGTGAGTCGCGTTTTTATTAGCGTTACAGCTGTGCCTTCATGACCTTCTGCCAATTTTCCAAGTAGTTCTAATGCGTCTAAAAATGGTTGTAATTTCCCTGCGCTTCCATCGAACTCGTTGGGCAATATCTTGCTTGCGATATTCAAAAATTCATTGATTGTCAAAGCCATGTTTAATATTGTTATATCTTGTTTTATGTCACCTTTTTCCTCTTTTATTCCGTCGTTAATTATTTCTTCTTCTCCTTCCTCGTCGCTTTTTCCTTCTTCTATTTCCTCATCGCTTTGTTCCTCTTCAACTTCCTTGTCGATTTGTTGATGTATTGAACTTGGAACCACTGTTCTCACATTTACTGCTTGAAATGATCGTATAACTTTGTCTCTGATTTTTCCAAAATATTTGTTGCACGATTCCCTTTGTTTGTCCGAAAGTGCTTCCCAGTTTTTCCTAGTCAATTGCGTGAACTTGTTATAAGCTTTAATTAGCTGTGTCGTCACTTCTTTCTTTATGTCCTTAGATTTCGGAACTTTTTTCTTTAAGACTCTTCTGCTTTGCCTGTCTATTTCTTGTGCAATTTCCTCAACTATTTTGACAAAATCTTCCCAAGTAACTTTGTTGCTACTCATTTATACATAATTTTTTTTCAGCTCCTGCACTTCTTAGCGAAAATATAAATTCGATAGTCTTACGGTGTATATAGATATGTAGTATATAGATATATAGTAAAAAAAAATATGGAGATAAAATAATAAGTCAATATATGGTAAAAATATGTAAAAATTGCAGTGGTAATAAAAAATTCAAAAATAAATAACGTTATATTAACCCTTGTAAATAAGTAGTTAGAATAATAATTTAAATGTATTATGCATATAGCGTATATTTGTTATATATCGTATATTTATTTTGATAGGTATATTTACGATAGCAAATATTAAAATCATAAAAAATTGCAAAAATGTACTAAAAAGCAGTAGTCAAATAATAAATGAATAAAAGTCAGCAAGGGTAAAGTATACGTTGATAAATATGTAAAAAAATCATATAAAATTGTATCATTGCGTCCTATAATAACTTAATATGAGGGTAAAAAAAAATCTTTGTATATTGATAAATATTGGTAATAGAATAGAATAATTAAGTAAAAATAGGTAAACTTGAAACATATATTAATGTAATTAAGGTAGCACATAATGTTTATACTTTATACTTTATATTAATCAGGAAATACCATAAAAATAGCTAATATGGACTTACCACTTTTACACGTCTTTGTTCGTATCACAAGTCCTCGCTGCACGTTCCATAGCATTGTCCATTTTCCATTGTCCCACGATGTTCCATCTCCATACTATTCCCTTTTCAGCTCCGCGTCGGCCTGATGTCTCCATCCATTTTACATACCACACTGTTGTCTAAGGTGGTCTAGGTGCCTGAACATTGACGTGTTTTCCCATTTCTCGTTCTAGACTGCTAGTTCTGAGTTCTCGCCTGGTCTTGGATCGCCATATGACAGCCCTGGCATTAAGGCTATCTTCTCCCGGTGAGGGTGGTTATCCCTTATCCGAGGGGTGGAATAATTGATACGCTTTTACTTGTTGAGTTGTTTTATTTACACTCGCATGAGCATAAGCTGGTAGCACCGCACCCAAAGAATGTCTCGTGAAGAAAAAGAGACACTATCTTTAATGTGGAAATATTACGTCTGATCACAAAATAGAATGACGAATGTCTAATATAATAATAAGAATTCCCTTGTTATAGTTTTGCTGTTTATATATTTAGAAATGCCTATTCAGCATCGACCATGAAAAGTGTTTATAATTGACTCTGCAATTATTAGTGAATCGTGATCTAGGATAACAATATTTATATAATCGAATGAAGGTTGTAATATTGTTATGATGACATAAATAACTGAAAGTAATTATCGTAGATAATTACAGGGTGTTTTTAAGATATATCTACTGAGTACAGATGAATTCTTGTACAAGGGCGAGTTTCGCATTTTGACAGAAATTTGTATTCGTCATAATTTTTGAACGGTCAGATCGATGTGTCTCTTATTTTGGTCAATCGTTACACTATTACCACCTAATCAACTGATTTATTCAAACTAGAAAAAAATCAGGTCCGGCTTCAAAAAAGTTAGTTCGTTTGGGTCTTAGAAAAAATTTCACCCTGTATACGCTTTTTGAAAACTATAATATAAATTTTACAAATTAGACAAATACGCAATTAAAATGACATATTTATTTTTTTCCGCACACGATTACTTAATTTTTTATAAAATAATCAAATTTGAGTAAGAATTAAAAGTTTGGTAAAGTGAACCATAAATTTAAAAAAAATTATTTTTATTACAAAAATTAATTTTTTTTGAACAAATATTTAACTTATGTTACCACCCAATCAACTGATTTATACAACCTAGAAAAAAATCAGGCCCGGATTTAAAAAATTAGTTCGTTTTGGTCTTAAAAAAAATTTCACCCTGTATACGCTTTTTGAAAACTCTAATATAAATTTTACAAATTAGACAAATAGGCAATTAAAATGGCATATTTATTTTTTTCCCCACACGATTACTTAATTTTTTATAAAAAGATCAAATTTGACTATGAATAATTAACAGTTTGGTAAAGTGAACAATATTTACTAGAAACCAGATTTAAAAAAAATTAACTTTTATTACAAAATTAATTTTTTTTAACAAATATTTAATTTATGTTACCACCCAATCAACTGATTTATTAAAACTAGAAAAAAATCAGGCCCGGATTTGAAAAATTAGTTCGTTTTGGTATTAGAAAAAATTTCACCCTGTATACGCTTTTTGAAAACTCTAGTATGAATTTTAGAAATTAGATAAATAGGCAATTAAAATGGCGTACTTTATTTTTTCTCCACACGATTACTTAATTTTTTATTAAAAAATCAAATTTGTCAAAATCGGAATTTTACCATAAAAAAAAATTAAACAACGTTTTTCTCAAAATTAAAAGCTGCACAATTTTTTTTCTATACCACGTCTAGATTCACAAATCTGCAACTTTTATTTTTAAAAATTCATAACTTTTATAAGAAGACGGAAAGTCTACAACAATTTTCATATTCACAATGGTAAGAGATAATTATGTGCTGTAAAATTTCAGAAAAACAATATTAAAATGGAACAGAGTTGTAGCGAGTTAAACCGTGATTTCATTTTTTTTTTCAATATTAGGTTAAAATTCCGATTTTGACAAACTTGATTTTTTAATAAAAAATTAAGTAATTGTGTGGAGAAAAAAAATAAATATGACATTTTAATTGCCTATTTGTCTAATTTTAGGCCAATCAAGTTAGGTTTTTCTAGACATTACGGAAAAGACGAGGTTTGACAGTTGAAATGTGTAGTATGAGGTATTACAAAAAGACTATCATCTTGGGATTCATCAATTTTTTAGTGGAACATTTTTTAAATAAACAATCAAAACGTCAAACTTAGTTTTTTGCTCATAGCTTAAAAACTTGTTTATTTAGAAATTTGACGTCCACAGATAACTTTTTCAGAAAAAAAAGATACATCGAATGAGATACGCTAAATGAAAATCGGTTAATAAACAAAAAAGTTATTGCAAAACGGAAGACAAAATCACTGTTTTTGAATATTGTTAATAACAATTTTATTGTTTATTAGAATATGTTTTAATATAACTAAAATTGAGGGCATTATGGTGTTTGAATGGTGTGCAAAAAATGGTCCAGATCTGTTAAATAGTTTTCGCAAAATTGAATTTGTTCATAAAATTTTTTGAAAAACGAGCTAATTTCTGAGGCTGGTCCAGTTAATATGGCTGAATGTATCTCAATAATCCGGGGCTCATTTCCTTCTTTAAGGTGTATACTAACAGCGTATGAAAAAAAGTAAAAAAAATTACATATACGTACACAAAATTATTTGTTAATAAATAGCAGTTTTTAAGCTTATAAACAATTACAATAATTTCGTAGAAATTAGATCAAATTAAATGGTAATAAAAAATACGGAAAGCTGGTTAAAATACACAACTTGTAAAAAAAAATTTTAGGTCGTACGACCCTTGGGGTCTGAGATAGCCCCTTTTTTTTGAAAAAATCACTGTTACGTTAATTAACAACACTAAGATCTGAAATTAGCCAATATTTTATAAGAAAAGTCAAAGTTTTTAACAAAGTTTTTAGGAAGAAAAAATGTTAAAATTGTTTAAACAGTAGTGTTATAAACAAAAAGTATTTTGCGTTCCGACTAAAGTAAAAAATAGCGGGCGTAGTCGACTGACTGAATAGTGGGCGCGGTTGGCGACCGGCAGCAACTCCTAAAATTACGTTATACCGACCACAAAAATCAACTTTAAAGTGAATAACAAATTTTCGTCATTCCTTATGTTTTCGAGGTCTCCGAATCAGGTCTCCGAAATGCGATAAATCAATTTTGATGATTTTTCAATTTTAACTCACTGTATTTTTGGTCGCTGTAAATATTTCCTTTTGAAAATTTTACTGTGTTATCTTTGAAGCATTTAGATAACAATGAGATTGTTCAAAATGTCCAAAATGATTAAACACATTAAAAGAGAAGTTGTTAATTTTTAAACATTTTGTCGTCAGATTTCGTTAGTTTCATGCTTACTTAAAAAAGTTGAGTGACAAACTTTTTAGTTTATAATTTTAACTAACACAGAAATAAAATATAATTCATGAAGAAGTTTTCCAAAAAAATTTAATTTAAAATATGCAATAGGAAAAATGTTATGTTACTTTATAGACGAGCGGCACACTGGCACACCCCAAAAAAAAGCTTATTTCTCGAGATACTGATACTAATTTTGGTAATAGGTACTTTAAATTTTTGATGGTGTTGAAAACGAAAATTAGGGTTGTTTTGAATTTTACGTGGAGGAACATTATCAAAATCGCAACTTTACCCTAAAAATAAAAATCACGTTTTTTGCGTTTAACTTGCTACAACTCAGTTCCATTGTAATATTTTGTTCTGAAATTTTTATAGTATATATTTCTCACCATTCTGAAGACAATGGGACCTGCTTCAATATTTCTGTCTTGCTACAAAGAAAGTTATAAATTGTTTGAAGTAAAAGGTGCAGATTCTTGAATTGCAAAGTTTAATCGCAAAAGTTGAGTGACAAAATTTGAAATTTAGCTGTTCAATTAATTTTATGTTAAAATCTGTACAGAGAACAAAATGTTTTATAGAAAAAAGGTGGTGTAACTTTAAATTTTAAGAAAAACGTGATTTAATTTTTTTTTTATTTTTAGGGTAAAATTTCGATTTTGACAATGTTTCCCCATCTAAAATTCAAAATAAAACTCATTTTCGTTTTCAGCACCATGAAAAACATAAAGTACGACCAAAATTAGCCATTCACCACAGTGTGGTTGATATCTCGAAAAATGAGCGTTTTTTTTGGGGAGTACCACTCGTCTATAAGTAACTTTTTTTCTGTTGCATATTTTGACTTGAAATTTTCCAGAAAACTTCTTCAGGACCTATGTTTTAATGCTGCGTTGATTAAAATTATAAACTAAACAGTTTGTCACCCAACTTTTATAAGTTAACAGAAAACTAATGAAAAAATTGTTTAAATAATTTTCCGGCCGCGGTAGCTCTTGGTACCCTTTGGATTTGTTATAAAGAACTTTTTTTGAGTAAGTTTGTGCAAAAAATAAGAATCAGAATCATTTACCTAACGGGGTCGACGATACAGCCTGGACTACACACGAATTCAAAATAGAGAATAAAAAATGGCCTATACCTACCAATCGGGTTCTACTATACCAAGTTTACTATTTTTTTTATCTATGGTACCACATTAAAATAATAACGTTTATCTTATTTTCATTGCAAAATTATCCAAAACAAAGCAGCTAATGGGATGTATAAACCTTTTTTAAGTGGCCTTTTTATTGTCATTTTTTAAATTTATTTATTTAAAATATAATTTTACTAAATAAATGTGCAAGATAATAAAATTCATAAAATGCAAGTTTCTACCAAAATATATAAATATAATATTAAGCTTCAAATCCGGTATACTGTCAATGTTAAAAATGGGCTGCAACGGTCTAGCGCTAGCCAATGGTAGTCCGCGAATTTATTCTCATTCGGCTACGCCCATTATTTTTTTTACTTTAGTCGCAACGCAAAATACTTTTTGCTTATAACACTACCGTTTTAACAATTTTTAACATTTTTTCTTGCTAAAAACTTTGTTAAAAACTTTGACTTTTCTTATAAAATATTGGTTAATTTCGGATCTTAGTGTTGTTAATTAACGTAACAGTGATTTTTTCAAAAAAAAGGTACATTTTTTCAAAACAACCCTAATTTTCGTTTTCAGCACCATCAAAAAAATAAAGTATTAGCAAAATTAATATCAGTATCTCGAGAAATAAGCTTTTTTTGGGGTGTGCCAGTGTGCCGCTCGTCTATAAAGTCACATAACATTTTTCCTATTGCATATTTTAAAATAAATTTTTTTGGAAAACTTCTTCATGAATTATATTTTATTTCTGTGTTAGTTAAAATTACAAACTAAAAAGTTTGTCACTCAACTTTTTTAAGTAAGCATGAAACGAACGAAATCTGACGACAAAATGTTTAAAAATTAACAACTTCTCTTTTAATGTGTTTAATCATTTTGGACAAATCTCATTGTTATCTAAATGCTTCAAAGATAGCACAGTAAAATTTTCAAAAGGAAATATTTACAGCGACCAAAAATACAGTGAGTTAAAATTGAAAAATCATCAAAATTGATTTATCGCATTTTGGCATAAAATTTGATTTTTGAACTTGTTCCACTAATTCTAGATGAAAATCATCAAAATTGATTTATCGCATTTTGGCATAAAATTTGATTTTTGAACTTGTTCCACTAATTCTAGAAAAAAATAAACTCCATATTCGGATTCGGAGACCTCGAAAACATAAGGAATGACGAAAATTTGTTATTCACTTTAAAGTTGATTTTTTTGATCGGTATAACGTAATTTTAGGATTTCAGTCAGTCGACTACGCCCGCTATTTTTTACTTTAATCGGAACGCAAAATACTTTTTGTTTATAACACTACTGTTTGAACAATTTTTAACATTTTTTCTTGCTAAAAACTTTGTTAAAAAACTTTGACTTTTCTTATAAAATATTGGTTAATTTCAAATCTTAGTGTTGTTAACTAACGTAACAGTGATTTTTTCAAAAAAAGGGGCTATCTCAGACCCCAAGGGTCGTACGACCTAAAATCTTTTTTAGAAGTTGTGTATTTTAACCAGCTTTCCGTATTTTTTATTGCCATTTAATTTGATCTAATTTCTACGAAATTATTGTAATTGTTTATAAGCTTAAAAACTGCTATTTATTAACAAATAATTTTGTGTACGTATATGTATTTTTTTTTACTTTTTTTTTTCATAGGCTGTTAGTATACATCTTAACGAAGGAAATGAGCTCCGGATTATTGAGATACATTCAGCTATATTAACTGGACCAGCCTCAGAAATTAGCTCGTTTTTCAAAAAAAATTATAAACAAATTCAATTTTGCGAAAACTATTAAACAGATCTGGACCATTTTTTGCACACCATTCAAACACCATAATTCCCTCAAGTTTAGGTATATTTAAACATATTCTAATAAACAATAAAATTGTTATTAACAATATTAAAAAACAATGATTTTGTCGTCTGTTTTGCAATAACTTTTTTGTTTATTAACCGATTTTCATTTAGCGTATTTCATTCGATGTATCTTTTTATTCTAAAAAAGTTACCTGTGCCTGTGAACGTCAAATCTCTAAATAAACAAGTTTTTAAGTTATGAGCACAAAACTAAGTTTGACGTTTTGATTGTTTATTTAAAAATTGTTCCACTAAAAAATTGATGAATCCCAAGATGGTAGCCCTTTTGTAATATCTCATACTACACATTTCAACTGTCAAACCTCGTCTTTTCAATTATGTCGAAAAACGGCTTATTTTTTACTAACTTGATTGGTCTATTTGTAAAATTCATATTAGCGTTTTCAGAAAGAGTATACAGGGTGAAATTTTTTCTAAGACCAAAACGAACTAATTTTTTAAATCCAGGCCTGATTTTTTTCTAGTTTGTATAAATCAGTTGATTGGATGGTAACATAAGTTGAATATTTGTTCAAAAAAAATTAATTTTTGTAATAAAAGTTAATTTTTTAAAATCTATGATTCACTTTACCAAACTTTTAATTATTCAGTGTCAAATTTGATTTTTTTATAAAAAATTAAGTAATCGTGTGGGGAAAAAATAAATATGCCATTTTAATTGCTTAGTTGTGTAATTTGTAAAATTCATATTATAGTTTTCAAAAAGCGTATACAGGGTGAAATTTTTTCTAAGACCAAAACGAACTAATTTTTTAAATCCGGGCCTGATTTATTTTTTAGTTTGTATAAATCAGTTGATCGGGTGGTAACATAAATTAAATATTTGTTCAAAAAAAATTAATTTTTGTAATAAAAGCTATTTTTTTAAATCTATTTTATATATTCACTTTACCAAACTTTTAATTCATACTCAAATTTGATTTTTTTTATAAAAAATTAAGTAATCGTATGCGGAAAAAAATAAATGTCATTTTAATTGCCTATTTGTCTAATTTGTAAAATTCATATTATAGTTTTCAAAAAGCGTATACAGGGTGAAATTTTTTCTAAAACCCAAACGAACTAATTTTTTTGAAGCGGACCTGATTTTTTTCTAGTTTGAATAAATCAGTTGATTAGGTGGTAATAGTGTAACGATTGACCTAAATAAGAGACACATCGATCTGACCGTTCAAAAATTATGACGAATACAAATTTCTGTCGAAATGCGAAACTCGCCCTGTATATTATTAAACAATGGGAGCAGACACTTTTTAATGGTCGTTTGTTATTCCCCATAGGGGCCTCTACACGAGGCAGGAGTATGTACAGTTCCTCATGACTCACCCTGTATTATATCTACTTGAAGACTTGAATATTTTTTTTGTTAAGGGGATGGGTACGAACTTTCGGCTTTAAGTCGTTACGTTATTACCGAGGGCCGAAAGTTCCTGAAAACTTCTATGTTTATTTTAATTAGTTACAGGGGTGAAAAACTAAGAGAAAATTTAGTGTGATTTTTAATTTTAAATATCTCATTCAAAAGAAACTTTTAATTCATTCCAAGGGACTTTCGGCCCTCGGTAATAAAGTAATTTTTCATTCTGCGTTTAAATTTTTCAAAAATACTTACATATTAGTTTTCTCAGGATTCGAAAAAATGATTACATTTAAAACACATTGAAAATTTTGACAGGCGTCAAAAATTTTGCATTTTGTTCCTTTCCCCTTAATTTTAGCGAATCCGCTCCTGGAGGGTTTGTTGTTTGTTATTATGATACTAAATCGGTAGGGACATCATACCAGCGCCAGGCCAAATTTCTTATATCTTGACGCAAAGAACCCGTTTACCTAACTTTACGTGTAACACATATACCTATTTTAAACTAGCAACTAAATTAATGCTAAACTAAGTAATAATTATTCTAAACTAAATTAATTTTAAACTAGCCAATAAATTCGCAAAATACACAAGAACATGACAAGAACCATAAAAATTTACAATAAATAATATTGAAATGACATTAAATTTAGAAGACAGCATCAAAAATGGCATAAATGCTCTTTTTTGGTGTTTTTTCATTAAAAACGATTCAACAGGCTAAGAATTTTTGACAATTTTGCAAAGTTGGTATGTCTGATAATTAAAGTTTTTTTCTTGGTTAAGTAAAAACTTGCATGGTAGAACGCAAATTTGACCGAAGAAATTTTTTTGACTAAGCAAAACTTACGTAAGATTTTACTTCAATCACGTTGGTGGAACCGGGCGCAAGTGCCAGATTTCATAACTACTCACCAGTGAGTTTGTGCTTTTAAACCAGAATTATGTGAAAATTTTCTGGAGCATATTTTGCATGTGACAGGTTTTTCACCAGTATGTACTATCATTTGATATTTTAAAAGTGGTTTCGTTGGAAATTGTTGAGTGCAAATTCCACATTCAAATGGTTTTTCACGATTCCACATTCACATCTTTTCTATTTTATTTTTAAATAATTATTTTATTTTATTTTCTTTAATGTTTTATTAATAATAATCTTCCCTATATCTGTTTTACCTGTTTTCCCCGTTACACAATTGTTTGACGCCCTCTATTTTCTCTTCTAGTCAATTCTCTTTAAATTCTAAAGCATTTAAGGTCATGATACGGAACATACATATTCCATCTTTATATTCCAGTATATATATCAAACAGTAATGACACTCTGCAAGTTTGAAGAAGTCAGGCAGTTTTTCCGCGCTGACAACTTCAAATGAATAGTCGCAGAACTCTCTGCGCTTGTGCATACTTTCCATCTTGAAGGTTTGAATAGCAATTCAGTTGCGTAGTACCACAGTTGCTGCTGGTTTAACTGTGTGCATTCGTTTAAATATGTTGCCTCTTGAAGCTGTTAGAACTACCGAGATCATTCAAAGATTTGATAATTTATTTGATCTATTTAATTCGTCTAATATTTCTAACCGTAAGCCCTACGACAGGGCTTTTAGTAATTCTGATTACCAGAAAGACTTTTCATTGAGTCAGTCCGGTCGTAACTTTTCATTTCATATGACAGATAACAAGATGGCTGTCTCCACAAAGAGAGACTTCAAAACCTTCAAAGGCGCCGACAAGACTGTCACTACGGTTTGTTTTTAATACTGTGTTTCTATTCTCTCGACACTGTCAATGTCACCCAACCGTTCGAGTAGTATTATCCCCACTTTCAATATGGTGTGAAGCGAATTTGTGTGAGTGTGAGTCTATCTTGGGATGTTAAGGGATAGTGATGCGCAAGATATAGCCTCTCCTGTTCACATGTCAACCTCACCTGCTCGTATGCATGTAGATCATGGTCATCTGGTACATCCTGCTACATAACTAACGAGGCTCTGACGTTCGTTTGCCGGGATAAGCAATCCACCATTTACTGGCCAACGGCTTCAGGCGGATGAGCTGGTAAATGGAAGGGCACTCTGTTGTCCTGAGACTGGGAAACTGGTCTCAAAGGCGGAAGAACCAAGAAACTGGTCAACGGCATCAGAATGAGAAGGCAACGAGAAACCACTGCATTAAAGGTCCCTGATGATATCTCTAGTAAAGCTATCATGGCAAATCCAACTAAAGTGGAAATAGTTACTAATCATGGCATACGGAAGGCAATATTCGGCAGTGGAGGTGATCCACCTTTAGACCACAGGGCCTCCCAGGTCGTAACCCAGCGAAACCCCTGTGACAGAACTGGGAAAGTGTCTCTAAGAACAGCAGAGTTTATTATTAAAATATGTACCTGGGATGTGAAAACAATGTATCAGGCTGGAAAAATTCATAATACCATTCAAGAAATGACCAGACTTGGAATCGGTATAATGGGCATAAGCGAAATGAGGTGACCAAATAGTGGTGTTTGTATTGTTGAGAACCATATGGTATACCCCTCAGGAAATCACGATAGTCAACATATATATGGGGTTGGAATAATCGTGTCTTTCCAATTACGTCAATATGTTACAAATGTTATACCTATTTCTGAAAGATTGCTAATAATCCAACTGAATACTAGCCCCGTCCAATTAAATATATTAGTCTTTTGCTAGGGCAACTTGCAGTTGCCGCTAGGGCATCCCTGCCATTTGAGAGACTAATAAGTTTCGAAACCGGTAGGGGTGCTTGCTGCGTTCTCTGATTGTACTAGGATATGGTGCGGTTATAGTTTCGTATTGCAACGGAATTGAAAATGGTTATTCATTTTTGATTTACATGTTTACTCTGATTGGAGTACTAAGGAAACCATTCTCGTTGGGATTTTACCGCGCTGAGCAGATGGGACGTGAATTATAAATTGTAAAATTCCCTCATCTTTAGTCTCAGCATCCGTTATGGCTTGCAAATTGTAGAAGCCTTGAAGGTGTAACCAGAGAAGGTTCCCATTGTTTTCAGTCTAGTGGGATGTAGAGTAGCATCTTTGATGTTGTTTTATATGCTATTAGATTGAAAACTTAGTCTTTTGCTAGCAGTTGCCGCTAGGGCATCTCTGCCATTTCGATCGTTGCAATGCAGAACTGCACGCCGGGGTTTGTCCTAGTTGGGTCAGAGAGAGCAGCATATTATGTGCCTCCTGATGAGAGACTAATAGGTTTCGAAACCGGTAGGGATGCTTGCTGCGTTCTCTGATTGGACTAGGATATGGTGCGGCTGTAGTTTTGCATTGCAACGAAATTGAAAATGCTTAATCATTTTTAAAATAGTAGTATTTAGTAAGTCTTGATAACACAATCTCAAAATATAGGTGGTACCAAAAATAATACAAAGAACTGTAGGTGGTACATGACTCAAAAACATTGAGAATCGCTGGACTACATGATGGTGAACAAGAGATTCCGTAGGTAATGGATGCCTATCAGTTAAGGGTTACCTCGGTGCTGACGTATCATCAGATCATGTTCCTGTTGTTGGTAAATTTAGGTTTAGATTCAAGAAGGTTGCAAAAAAGAATAGCAACAAAAAGTGCGATATGAGAATACTTAAAGATAAGAAAACAAAAGACTGCACATATTCTTTCAGAGAAGCTAAATAATATGGAGCAAACATATAATGCCGAAGAATCACTCCAAAATATATGTGAACCCTTTAACAACATCAGAGAAGAATAGAAAAGAGAGAGATGAGAAAAAGTTTGATGAACGACAATATACTACAACTTATGGAAGAAAGAAGAAAATCAAAAAACAACAAAATAATGTACAACACGATTCAGAGACAAATAAGAACTGAAATACGAAAGGCCAAAGAAAATTGGTTAAAATCACAGTATGAAGAGATAAAGTCGTTAGAACAAAAACATGAAATGGTGAAACAAGCAGCTGGTCTTCAGAAATACAACACAGCTAGCAAATTGCGAGACCAACAGGGGAATATCATCACAGACAGAAATCAAGAAATCTGCCTATGGACAAAATACATACAGGAACTCTTTGATGATACTAGATCCGAACAACCTCCATCCTACATATGTGATGACCACTTACCAATCACATCAGATGAAGTGGACAGAGCAATATCACAATTAAAAGATGGCAAAGCTCCTGGACCTGACATTGCATATGCTGAACTCATAAAACTATTTAACACGACAGTACTCAACGCCTAACCAAAATATTTAACGACATATATTTAAGTGGAGTAATACCAACGGGGGAGTTGGCAACGTTGCTTGGCTAGATAAACAAGTTCGGAAATTTACTGTAAACAAATCGCGAAAATTCTTAAAACGGAAGTGAAAATAAAATTTAAACACCATACCAAATCGTATCTAAAGACAACAGCGAAGTGTACAATCAAAATTCGGAGTGAAACAAACATTTTTAAGTGAATAAAACCTGCAGAGCCAGTGCTGGTCAAAAAAACAAGGTTAGCTATAAATAAACAAAACAATCAATTATTGCATTCCATAAGAAGGTAACTGCTAAACAATTTTTGGCGGTGTTGCCAAATCTGAAAAAAGCACTGAGAAATAGGGAAGAAAGAAATAAATACCCTTTTAAATAGGCCAGTCTAAGAAGGGCAAAAATCTCCGCGAGGTTGAATCGGATTTTTGCACTTACCGCAGACAGCCAAATTATACGTATGTAAAAAATATATTTAGTATATCAAATAGTAACAATCGAATAGTAACAACATGGAAGAATTCATAAAAGATTTGCGAGAAAAATTGGACAGAATGGAAACAAGGTATACGAGGATAGAGCAAAAATTGGATGGAATCCAAGAAGAGCTTAAAGAATTAAGAAATCAAAACCAGGAGCTGAAAAGAGAAAATATGCTACTAAAGCAAGAAATGAGTGAAATAAGAGCAGAAAATAAACAAATGAAAGCTGAAATTAAAGAAGTGCGAGAAGAAATGGAAACGCTAAGCAAACTAAAATTTAAGGAGGCAGTGCCAAAAAGACTAAGCGACCCAGAGGATAGAACGGAACGAGAGGAGAAAAAGAAAATTGAGAAAAACGTAATAGTCAGGGGAATTAAAATAGGAGAAGAGAATGTAAAAGAAGATCTAGAAAATTTACTAAAAATAAAACTCGACGTTGAAGCTAAAATAGAACAAACAGATAATTAGACCAAGAAATTCACAGCCGTTCATAATAGCAAAATTGGAAAATATACAAGATAAAAGAAAATAATGGAACAAAAGAAAATCCTCAAAGGTACAAAAATATTTATCGACGAACAAAGAACCTATGAAGAACGAAGAATACACAGGCAAGTAAAGAAAAGAGCAGAGGTGGAAAAGGAAGCAGGGAAGAAAATGAAGATGGGCTTCAAAAAATTATGGATAGACGATCAACTCTGGGAATGGAATAACATAATAAAAGACTTAAAGCTGAAGTGTACTGGAAACAACAGAGAAAATCCAAAAAACTGAAAGAATCAAACCGAAGGATAGTGGAAACAGACCCGGCTAAGGAAATGGATAATGATAATAATAAAACAATGTACAAGAAAAAGAGGAATAGAATTAACATGAATAAAAGAGCTAAACCCATTAAAATTGGATCATGGAATATCCAGACAATGCTAAAAGTAGGGAAAATGCAGGAAATTGCTTTAGAAATGGAAAAATACGAACTAGAAATACTAGCACTACAGGAGATACGATGGAAAAATGAAGGAACAGTTAAGAAGAAAAACTTTACTATGTATTACTCAGGAGAAGACAAACAGGGGAAAAATGGAACAGCTTTTATGGTGAGCAAAAGAATGAGAGAAAAAGTTATACATTTCAAAGCTATTAATGGAAGAATCTCCTACATCAGAATCGAAAATAAACAAGCCAATATATCTTTAGTTAACTGCTATGCACCTACCGAGGAAGCAGACCAACAAGATAAAATGGAATTCTATGAACTTTTAGAAGAAACCTGCGAAAATATTCCTAGGAACGATATCTTAATAATACTGGGAGATTTTAACGCGCAAGTGGGAAAAGAGAGCTACAACCAAAATGTAGCAGGTAAAGAAACGATCCACAATGTCACAAACGATAACGGGGCAAAAGTTTGCAATCTGGCAGCAGCAACAAATACCTACATCGTCAGTACGAAATTTATTCATAAAAGGGAACATAAGATAACCTGGATGTTACCAGGGAGATCAGATGGCAACCAAATAGATCATGTTTTGATTTCGAAAAAATGGACAAAGATAATACAAGATGTGAGATCTTTTAGAGGAGCAAACGCTGACACTGACCACATACTCTTAATAGCCAAAATGAAGATGAAAATCATCAAAGCTAATAACAAAGTAGGAAAAAGAAGGAAGTGGAACTTAACCAAATTAAAAGTGCAACAAACAAAGCAAGAGTATTCAGAGGAATTAGTACAAAAACTAAAGAGGTACGATGGCACGAACGTAGAAGAGGAATGGACAAATATAAAAATGAGCATCATAGAGGCTGCGGAGCAAACCATAGGACCTCAAGAAAATAAAAAAACTAAAGAATGGTTTGACGAAGAATGTCGATACCAAAGTCAACTGAAAACGCTGGCACGAAACAAATGGCTTGAAAATAGCGGACAAGAGGAAAGAGAACAATACCAGAAAGAAAAGAGAGAAGCGGCCAAACTTTATGAAAGGAAGAAAGAGACATGGATCTCAGATCAGATGCAAGAGATCGAAACAAATAATAGAGACAACAAAAAATTGTTTGAATATATAAAACAACAATATAATGGTAACAAAGTGACCAGCAAAATAAACAAAAAAGATTGGGAAAATCACTTTAAAGATATAAATACAAGCAACCAAGCAATCGACACAGAAGAAGAAGATATAACAGATAACCGAGATGAAGAAGAAGATGCACCTACCTACCAAGAATTTATAGAAGTAGTAAAACAACTAAAATCTGACAAAACTCCAGGACCAGATGAGATTAACAATGAACTTATTGCAAATGGAGGAGATGACCTAAACCGTATATATAAATTAATGGTCAGTATATGGGAAAAGGAATACATGCCTGAAGAATGGAAGAAAGGACTCATTATACCAGTTTTTAAAAAAGGAGACCCAACGCTTTGCAGCAATTATAGAGCAATTACGCTATTAAATACAACATATAAGATCATGACAACAATTATAAGAAATCGGCTAACCAGATACACAGAAAAAAACTTAGGACCATATCAACAGGGATTTAGAAAAGGGAGATCAACAATTGATGCAATCCACGTTTTAACGCAAACAATCGAAAAAAGTTACGAACATGGCATAGAATTGCACATATTGTTTATTGATTTCCAGCAGGCTTTCGACAGCATCTACAGAAAACAGCTATTAAAAGAAATGAAAAATATGAATATACCTGCAAAATTAATAAGATTGACCAGAATGACAATGAAGGACTCAACAGCAAAGGTCAAAACAGTGGATGGTGAAACGAAGAATATCAACATAGAACATGGGGTAAGACAAGGTGACAGCCTATCGACAACGCTCTTTAATATAGCCTTGGAGGGAGTAATTAGAAACACAGGGCTAACAAAAAAGACAATAATGCAAAGTTCTACACAAATAATAGGGTATACAGACGACCTAGGGTTGATAGCCCGTGACAAGAGAAGTCTAGAAGATGCACTGCTAACATTGACAAGAGAGGCAAAAATCAGGGGGTTAATAATTAATCAGAAAAAAACAAAATACTTAATAGGTACGAGAAATCGAGACCAAGTAAATAGAATAAAAGAGATAAGAATAAGTGATAATGTATTCCAAAGGGTTGACTGCTTTAAATACTTAGGAGTGATAGTAGATGGTCAAAACAGAAGGAGCATAGAGATAAATGAAAGAGTTAAAGCAGGGAATAGGGCATTCTGGAAATACCACAAGTTACTTAAAGATAAAAACCTGAGCAAGAAAACAAAGACAAAGATATATAGAGCGGCAATTAGACCAGTCATCACCTATGGAGCAGAAGCAATGTGCCTTGCAAAAAAAGATGAAGAAAAACTGAGAATAATAGAAAGAAAAATTATTCGGAGAATACATGGTCCAATCAAAACAGATCAAGGAGAAATACGAATTCTGATGAATCACGAAATAAGAAATCTAATGGAAGGAGAAGATATAGTGAGATTCATTAAATCACAAAGGCTAAAATGGTTTGGCCACATCCAACGAAGAGAAGCAGATGCACTAATTAGGCAGATAACAAATTGGACGCCAGTAATAAACAGACCTAGAAGAAGACCGAAAATAAGATGGGAAGACCAACTGCGAGAGGATATATCCAATATGGAAATTACAGGCTGGAGAGAAAAAATACAGAATAGGAAAGAATGGAAACAGATTACAGAAAAAGCAAAAAAACACGAACATCTATAAAGGATAATGAAGAGGAATTATGCGGACCAATCCACCGCATGAAATGGATTAAAAGAGCTCATGAACCTGAGCGACCTATACTCTATACTAGAGTGACCGGTCTATATATATAATACCAAGAACATGGTTTAAGTCGACGTTTATTGCTTTACCAAAGAAAACAAAATCCGTATCCTGCAGTAATTTCCGAACCATCAGCTTAATGAGCCATATTTTAGAATTATTTCTAAAAATTATACATCATAGGATATATTATAGACTGTGCGAAGAAAAAATCAGCCGAACACAGTTTGGTTTTCGAAATGCAGTGGGTACAAGAGAGGCTCTATTTAGTATACAAGTGCTATTTCAACGATGTAGAGAAGTAAATTGCGATATTTATGTATGTTTTATTGATTACCATGAAGAATGCAGTTGACCCACTACATGGCAAACAGCAGCCATTGTTTGTTGAGTACTAATACCTCAAAAATAGTGAATTAAGATCGTTTAAAAATAGTGGTCCAGCAAGAACATTACACTATCCACTAGCTGGGTAAGTGTTTGCCAAATTCAATGTGACCAAATAGACTATTAATTAGAATTAGAATTACACAAAGACTATATAGACTTTTTATCAGCAATTTATTTTCAAATGATTTTATTTTATTATTCCTGGGTGCGACCCAATTGCACTAGAAAAGAAATATTAATCATCCATTTATAAAAATGTTTTTGGTTGGAAATGGGAACGGATCCGGTCCAGTCAACAATATATATAATGCACAAATGAATCAACCCTCAAATACAATGATACCAATGCAACCAAATCATCAATATATGCAACAACACAACTCTGTATCAGCAGACATGATGCACTATTATCAAAATCAATTCCCACCTCTTCCGAATATGTACACTCATCCATCTAATTTCCAAAATTTATCCGTACCTCAAATGAGCCAAAACTCAGTTCCTCCACAGCCAGAGATACACTCAAAAACTTTCGAAGAAGGAATAGATTATTCCCTACCGTCCTCATCAAGTGACGATGAAAACATGGAAAGTGAAACAAATGTTTGTCCGTGGCAACAACTAAAAGAGTCGAGATCAAAAAGAAAACGTAGAAAAATAGCAGAAACTACTGAGCAAGGTGCTTCAGTAAGCACATCTAATAGGTTTAAAACTCTCTCAGAAGAAAACGCAGATACAAACCAAATCCATACCAGTAAAAGAAACGATGACAACCCAAATACCCAAACGAAAGATCCCAAGCCGCCCCCTATTTATGTTTACGGAGTAATAGACTACAAAGCAATGACTGACTCTATAGCGCAAGTTACTGAAGATGAAACATATTATACTACCACTCTTCCTGAAAATGTTGTTAAAATAAATGCTAAAACACCTGATTCTTATAGGAAAATAATAAATTACATGAGAGAAGAAAAAATAGTACACCATAGCTATCAACTCAAACAAGAAAGAGAATATAGAGTCGTCCTAAGAGCTTTACACCATTCTATACCCTTAGAGCAAATAAAATCTGAATTATTAAGGCAAGGCCACACAGTCAGAAATGTTTTAAACATCCGGCACAGAGTAACAAAAGAGCCCCTACCATTATTTTTCGTCGATTTGGAACCAAAAAACAACAATAATAAAGTTTTTAATGTGGAATTTATATACAATACCAGAATTACAGTAGAAGCTCCGAAACACAAGAACACCATTGTGCAATGCACTCGATGTCAGGCATACGGACACTCTAAGTCATACTGTTATAAACCTTATAAATGTGTTAAATGTGGAGGATCACACGACACCAAAAGTTGCACAAAACCGAAAGACACACCTGCAACATGTACTCTTTGCAAGGGCAACCACCCAGCGAACTATAAAGGCTGCACTGTTTATCGAGACTTATTAAAAGCAAAGAACAGGAATAACGACACAACTAGACCTAGAAACACACAAGGATACATAAATCCCAATCCAGCACTGCACCAAATGACTCAACAATATGCGCAAAATGGAATCAATTATGCTCAAGTAACCTCAGGAAACATCAACAGACTAAATAATGGTGAAGATTTAACACACATGATGACAAGCTTCTTAAATGAATTCAAAAATCTATTTAATCAACTTCTGAACCAAAATAGCATGATTCAGAACATGCTAACAACAGTCATTAGTAAAATAACGAATTAATGGCTCCATCAATTAGAATAGCCGCCTGGAGCGCCAACGGGCTACCAAACCATGTACAGGAAATCACAGCATTTTTAAAAGTAAATAAATTAGATGTTCTTCTCATCTCAGAATCACACTCAACCGAAAAAACATTAGTAAAAATCCCTTTATACACAACGTACCTTACTCATCATCCTGATGGAACTGCTCACGCAGGAACAGCAATTATTATTAAATCTTCTATGAAACACTATTTCCTACAAAATTACGCCACACCTAAAATACAAGGAACCATACTAAAAATAGAAACATTTACATGGCCACTTGCCATTGCAGCAATTTACTGTCCTCCTAGACACTCCATATCAATTGAAGAATACGAGACCTTTTTTCAAGAACTAGGACCCCGATTTATAGCAGCTGGAGACTGGAACGCCAAACACACCGTATGGGGATCGAGGCTTATAACACCAAAGGGTCGAAATTTATTGGCGTGCTCGCAGAGAAATAATTTAAACTTCCTTTCGACAGGTCAGCCAACGTATTGGCCGACCGATCAAAACAGGATTCCTGACCTGCTAGACTTTGCCGTTATCAAAGGTATCTCAAATATACATTACAAAATAGAACCCAGTCTTGATTTAAGTTCAGATCACACCGCAATAATCATAACACTAAGTACAACTGTAATATGGAAGGAACCTGTGGTAAAACTCTGCAATAAAAGAACCAACTGGGAACAATTTCAAGCTATTATTAACACAAATATAAACTCAAAACATCGAATTAAATAACCCCATGAAATAGAAAAAGCAGTGCAACATTTAACAAAAGTAATACAAGATGCTGCATGGAAGTCAACTCCAGATGATAAAAAAATTACCACCCATGATCGTAACATTCCTTTACAAATTAAAGAAATTTTAAATGAAAAAAGAAGAGCTAGAACCAAATGGCAGCGGTAAAGGAATCCCCGGGATAAAACACAATTAAATCGGTTAACACATCAACTGCGTACAGCTTTAATCCAGGCCCGTAATGAGACTTTTAAATATTACATCTCCAACCTAACACCTAATGACCATTCATTATGGCAAGCGACCAATAGCATCTATTCCACCAATTAGAAAATCGGATCTAAGCTGGGCAAAAACTGATGAAGAAAAATCAAACACATTAGCACAACACCTCGCCCAGGTATTTAGTCTACATACAGAAGTCAATGCTGAAGATGAAGAAGTATACACATTTCTCGCCGCTCCTTGTCAATTATCACTACCACTGAAACCATGTACACCAACAGAGATCTGGAAGGCGATAAATAAAATACCCCATAAGGCTCCAGGTTATGACTTAATTAATGGTGATGTACTAAAGCATTTGCCTAGAAAAGCGATAGTCCTGCTAACTATTGTATATAACAGCATGATAAGACTGTGTCACTTTCCTATTCAATGGAAATACGCACAGATAATTATGAAAACTGCCTACAGAACCCTCCTCCTATCGTCCTATAAGCCTTCTACCAATAATGTCAAAAATTTTCGAAAGACTTCTTTTAGTCCGAATTCTCGAAAGAATAAATAACATATTACCTGACCATCAATTTGGCTTTCGACAGAACTACTCAACAATACAGCAGTGCCATAGGATTGCAAATTATATAAAAGAAACTTTAGAGGGAAAGAAAATGTGTGCAGCAGTATTCCTTGATGTGGAAAAGGAATTTGATAAGGTGTGGCATAAAGGCCTGTTGTATAAAGTGAAAAAGAATATGTCTAATGAAATATACCTGATATTAAAATCATATCTGAGCGAGCGATTTTTCCAAATCAAAGTAAATACCTCACTTTCCAAATATCATCCTATACAATCCGGAGTACCTCAAGGTAGTGTCCTCGGTCCCTTCCTTTATCTCCTTTACACTGCTGATATACCTGCTGATGATGACATTACTATGGCCACATTTGCCGACGATACAGGAATCCTTACATCAGACGATAACCCAGATAGAGCTTCTAACAAACTGCAAAACTATTTAAATTCACTTCAAACATGGTTAACAAAATGGAAGATTAAAGTAAACGGTGAAAAGTCTTCACAAATTATGTTCACAACAAGAAGGATCGACTGTCCACAGGTTCATATTAACAACATTCCTATCCCCTTAAAATCAGATGTCAAGTACCTGGGACTCCATTTGGACCGAAAGCTGACATGGAAGAACCATATCAAAACCAAGAAAGCTCAACTAAATTTAAAAGTCAGACAAATGTATTGGCTGCTAGGTAAAAGATCCCAGTTATCATTAGAAAACAAAGTATTATTATACAAAATTATACTAAAGCCGATATGGAGTTATGGTATAGAGTTATGGGGCTGCAGTAAACCGAGCAACACTAAAATACTGCAAACTTTTCAATCAAAGACGCTGCGCATGATAGCGAATGCACCATGGTACGTTTCCAATATAACTATCCATAATGACCTTGGGATACCATTCATCGAAGATGTTATTAAACTACAGGCAAACAAAGCCCAAGAAAGAAATTTCGCCCATGAAAGTCAAACTATTCAACAACTCTACCAGCCGCCACTTGTGGGAAGAAGACTGAAGAGGACATGGCCAGAGGACCTAACTCATTAGGTGTATTGGATAACCATCGATGGACGGTGCCCAAAGCATGCCAGGATTCAAGACTTTGCTACTATTTGATAAATACTCTGTGTTGTAATTGGAGTAGATTGTAAATTTGCACTTAATAAAATGAAAAAAAAAAAAAACAAATTGATTACCATAAAGCGTTCGATACAGTCAAGCACGACAAGCTGATGGAGATATTAACCAATATTGAAATAAACACCTGTGATTTAAGGATTATCTATATATATATATATATATATATATATATATATATATATATATATATATATATACTATTCCCACTGCTGTTTAACATCTACTCTGAGGAAATCTTTCAAGAAGCAGTGGATGTTGTTGAAGCCGGAATTAGAATTAACGGAGAATGTATCAATAACATAAGATACGCAGACGACACGGTGGTATTCGCTGACAGTTCTGAAGCCCTCCAGGAATTAATGAATTAATCTTGCAGGGAAAAGTAGAAGGAAAGCGAGGACCAGGAAAGCGAAGGATTTCCTGTCTGAAAAATCTACGTACGTGGTTCAACACAACCACTACAAATCTTTTTAGAGCAGCAGTATGGAAAGTACAGATTGCCATGATACTCGCCAACATCCGAAACGGATAGGTACTACAAGAATAAGTGAGTCTAATTTCTCTAGCTATAAAGCCAATGGTTTCAGGATAATAAATCATTTTTATTCTAAACATATATTAAATCATTTTAATTAATCATTTTTATCTCCTGGGGTAAGAAATTCATTATATCTTATTGTATTCGTTATATTTTTATAATTCATAGCTTTTTATAACCATTTTTCTATACGTAACCTCCATCTCCAAAAGCACATGTTCTCATATTTTACATTTTCAATATCCTCTTTACTTATTAACATGCATGTCGAAATCAAATAATTTAACTACTAATCATCACTATTAATTTTATTTTATCCCTTTTGCCTTTGTGATGCCTATCATCACCGCTGATGCCACTACAAGGCCAACAAGAACATGATGCATCAAGACTATCCACCATCTATAGTTGCAGCAGCTGAATACCACCAAAAACTGTAGCTGCAGGGACCTGAGGCCACAACATCTGCCCAGGTCTGCAACAAGTCAACAGCTGTACCATCCGACATCAAGAAGATCTACCGTCAAATACCACAAGCCATACAGAAGTATAATCCAAAATTGTTAGATTTCAGCAAGAATTTGTATATATAATATTGAATCAAATACATCACATTTTTATTATATTTTTAATGAAAATAAACCTAATTAGTTAACTTATTGTTTGCTTCCACCTAAATAATTTTCAACGTCCATATATATTTTGATTAAGACAAGGCGACTCACAACCTGAGAGACTGAGTTAAAGCCACTAAACGACAACTATCATTGAAATATTCTTTTTCCACCTACCTCTACCGAAAGTATACTTTTCCGGACTTCATTGTAGGGAGCAAAGTTGTACTATTCCTCCCTAGGGAGGAAAAGTAAAAGTGACGTCATGGTATTGCATTCATGAAACATAACTTATTGACTTCCTGTACAATATCTATTTTCTATTACGTAAGTATCTATACATTTTAACGTCTATTTATAAAACACCCTGTATTTTGCAGAATGGTAAAAAACAGTAAATTGTTATTTTCATTTAACAATGTTTACATTAATAATTTGACTTATATTTGACAGTTGACAGTTATATTGTATCTACTTGTTAGTTTTAGTTCTAATAAATTTTGTTGGTTAGTTACATCAATAAATTAAGAAAAATGACTTGTTATTTGAGGAAGGTGGAAAAGCCGTATGTATAACATGGGAGTAAAGCGCCTTTTCCTCCCTTGAATGATTACTAATCTTTACTAAGTAAACTTCATTCTCGGGAGGAAAAGTAGCACTTTCCTCCCTTGTTATATAAATAGCTATTACAATATTATTTCAATTCTCTGTGGTAGTTTATCGTTTCACGAATAGGCACCCAACGTGATTTATTTGCTACACAAATAGGCGTGCAACCAAATGAATATTAAAGAAAATATAATAAAATAATTACTTGAAATACCATAGAAAATATGTGACGTTTATAACGTTACAACTATTTGGTGAAATTTTCACATTCAAACGATTTTTGATCACTATGCACTCTCATATACGATATTAAATACAGTTTCAATGAAAACTTTTTGGTGCAAATTTCACATTCAAATGGTTTTTCTCACTAGTATCCACTCTCATATGCGATTTTAAAACTTGTTTTATTGAAACATGTTGAAAATTTCACATCAATATGGTTTTTCACCAGTATGCACTCTCATATGCGATTTTAATACGTATTTCGTTGAAAACTTCTTGGTGCAAATTTCACATCTAAATGGTTTTTCACCTGTATGTACTGCCATATGCCTTTGTAGAACTTGTTTCGCTATAAACTGTTTGTTGCAAATTCCACATTCAAATGGTTTTTCATCAGTATGGATTTTCATATGTATTGTTAAATAACTCTTTCTTGAAAATTTTTTGGTGCAAATTTCACATTCAAAAATTGGTTTTTCACCAGTATGCGATATCATATGTATTGTTAAATAACTCTTTCTTGAAAACTTCATAGCGCAAATTTTGCATTCGAATGGTTTTTCACCCGTATGCACTCGCACATGAGATCTTAAAACTATTTTCGTGGAAAATTGTCTGGTGCAAATTTCACATTCAAATGGTTTTTCACCTGTATGCACTGCCATATGTCGTTGTAGAATTTGTTTCGTTACAAACTGCTTGATGCAAATTCCGCATTCAAATGGTTTTTCATCAGTATGCATTTTCATATGTATTGTTAAATACCTCTTTCTTGCAAATTTCTTGGTGCAAATTTCACATTCAAAAAATTTTTTTTCACCAGTATGCGATTGCATATGTATCGTTAAATAACACTTTCTTGAAAATTTCATAGCGCAAATTTGGCATTCGAATGGTTTTTCACCAGTATGCACTCTCACATGAGATCTTAAAACTTCTTTCGTGGAAAATTGTCTGGTGCAAATTTCACATTTAAATGGTTTTTCACCAGTATGCACTGTCATATGTACTGTTAAACTACCTTTTGTTGAAAATTGTTTGGTGCAAATTCCACATTCAAATGGTTTTTCACCAGTATGCACTCTCATAATATGCAATTTCAAAACTTCTTTCGTTGACATCTGTTTGGTGCAAATTTTACATTCAAATGATTTTTCACCGGTATGCACCATCATATGTGCTTTTAAACTACTTTTTGTTGAAAATTGTTTGGTGCAAATTTCACATTCAAATGGTTTTTCACCAGTATGCAATTTCATATGACTTTTTAAATTATCCTTTGTTGAAAATTGTTTGTTACAACTTTCACATTCAAATAGTTTTTCACCAGTGCACTCTCCCTTTATATGCACTCTCATATGCTTTGTTAAATTGTGTTTCCTTGAAAACTGTTTGGTGCATAATCCACATTCAAACGGTTTTTCATCAATATGCAATTTCATATGCATTTTCAAATTACTCTGTGTTGAATACTGTTTGTTGCAAATTTCACATTCAAATGGGTCTTCACCAGTATGCACCCTCACATGCGATTTTAAAATTTGTTTTGTTGAAAACTGTTTGTTGCAAGTTTCACATTTAAATCGTTTTTCACCAGTATGAACTTTCAGATGTATTTTTAAATGACCGTTTGTTGAAAATCGTTTGGTGCAAATTTCACATGCAAAAGGTTTTTCCCCAGTGTGTATCCGCATGTGTATATCTAAACGATAATTGGTTGACCATGGTTTCTTGCAAATGATACATATAAAAGGTTGTCCTCCAGTCTTCACATTGGTAGTGGAAGTTATATGTTGGTTTAAAATACTTCTACCACTAGCATCAGTTTTCATGTCTTTACAAGAGAAACCTAAAATTATAATTCTGTTAAATCAGAAAATTGCCATTAAATGAAAATTAGTAATGAATTATTGCAGAAAATGTCGCTACTTTAATACAAAAGGGCCACAAATAAAAAAAATCGAAAATAGCATTTATTCAAAAAATCTAAAATCCTCATATATTAGTTTTTTCGCTATTGTCAAGTTTCGCAGGAAAGCGCTGTTGCCAAATAAAAAAATATATGTATTTGCCAAAATACACTGTTTCTCTTTGTTTTTAAGAATGTGAAACAAAGAGTGTACAGAAACCTATAAGAAGTGTCAAACTGACATTTTTCTATAAAAGGTTAAGTAAGATTATGGTTTGTTTATTTTTTTCTTCTTCTATTATAGCTTTTGAGAGTTGTGCCCATTCAGTCAGAAATATTTCTTAAAATGAACGCCTAACTAAACCTACCATACAACTAGACTATTAAAAACCTAATCAACCAATCAAGGTTAGGGAAGGGAAAGTGAAGTTGGTTATAAAATAAACTGTCGTTAAAATATAAACTAAATAAATAAAATATAATTTGAAAACAGTAATTGAAATCATATTTAACCTCTAATATTGTGACAGACGTTACAGTTAATATTTACACTCACAACAAATATAATAATGACGTCATGTAAGCTCGTCACTAATTTTAGCCAATGAAATGCTAGCTGTAATAGGAACAGGATGTCAAAAAAATCTGATTATTCCCTATATATTTTTTCAAATTTAGAATATGGTAGGTAACAAGGGCAAAATTACGTGCATTCCTTATTGTTTGACTTTTCCTATACCACTGAACAGTAGCGTACTGATAGATCAGCGGACCCTGGTTCCAGTTGGAATGCGGGCCCGCCCACCCAATAAAAACACACGTATACCAAAAATTTTTAATAAACATTAAATATAAATCATAATATATCATATCAAGTGACCCTATTGTGCCGATGTGTGCTTTTGCCCTCGGGGTGAGTGCCTGATGTGAGTGAAAAACATACGTTCAAGAAAGTCCGGAATTGGATAAACTGACTAATTCTAAGCAACTCTATATTGTTCTGAAGCTATTTACTTGTGGCATTTTTGCAATTAACTAGTTTTGATTGGAAATAAGCCACAATTTTACTAAAAAAATGATTTTATTAACGTTTCGACGCCTAAATCGGGTGTCGTTGTCAAAATACAAAAAATATTAATGAATTAAAGAAAAATGTTGTTGCTTAGTAAAAAAAAATATTTTAATAATTTATTTAATCTGACTTATTGCCGATATAAATGAGTCAGATTAAATAAATTATTGGAAGAATTTTTTTACTAAGCAACAACATTTTTGTTTAATTCATTAATATTTTTTGTATTTTGACAACGACACCCGATTTGGGCGTCGAAACATTAATAAAATCATTTTTTTAGTAAAATTGTGGCTTATTTCCCATCAAAACTAGTTACTAAGCAACTCTAGTTCTATAGAGTTTTTTCACTAAGTCAATACTTTTCGAGTTATTTGTGAGTGAATATGTTCATTTTTCAACAAAAAAAAAAAAAAAAACACGTTTTGAGACGGTTTTTCGCAAATAACTAAAAAAGTATGTATTTTATCGAAAAAATATTTGTAGTAAAAATATAGCCTATAAAAAAAAGTAAAAAAAAGGTGTATATACAAAGTGTGTAGACCCAGGAGAAGCAGAGTTGTAGGTAATGAAAAGTAGTGTTCTTATTCGTCAAATTCCAATTCGAATATTTCAACGTGAAATAACCAACAAATGAAGAACTTTTCGGGAAAAACTCATCACAGCTTTTTTAAAGTGTTTAAAAAAGCATCAATATTATAGTATGTAACGCTCAAAATAAAGTTGGTCCCTTTTTTGGTAAAACAATTGTAAAAAATCGCTCCCTAATTAGCATCCCAAATGAAATTAATCGTTACCGTTTCACAAATCACTTGACTTACAAGTTGAGGCCGCGAGTCTTTACCCGTGCGTCATTAATACCTGGCGAGATAAAACACATACTTTTTATTTAGCATCATTCTCTTCCACGCATGAAATTAATGACAAACCAGCAGCCGCCTGTTATTAAGTAAAGACACATGTTATTTTTATGAACGATTTAGACTCAGTGCATTGAAAAGAGATAGGTACAAAGAAAGACGATTGGGGATGTCTTCACATATTTTAAGTACAATTTCTGACGTTTTGGTTTGTTTACTTTTGTGGCTGTCAGTTTGTTGAATTTTTTGCTGTTATTTTGTCGAATTTTTGCATTTTGAAGTTTTTTATAGTATACGAACAGTTGTTTTCACAACTAATTTTATATTGGAGTTATAAATTTTGTAATAATTTTGTTATTTTACGATAAATTTTGACAACGTACAAAGCTAACCTCATTGTTGACACAGTTGAATGCTTGTGTTTAAGGTTCCGCCAAAGTGAGTAAAATAACAAGAATAAAATATGTTATTGAATTCTTTTATTAATTGTTTATTTATTTGTTAATCACTGATAATAAAATAATTTATTAAGCTACTTCAAATGTAGCTGTAATTATTCACCAAAATTTTAAAGCAAAACTTAAATTTGACATTCTATTTATTTGATAACGTCAAATTTTATACTATATCGTGATCGGAATAATATCCACCTGCCGTTGCGTTTAGTAAATTTCCGACTTATTTCGTATGCTTTAAATGATGACGCACGGGTAAAGACTCGCGGACTCAACTGTATGTATTGTTTATATGATCTGTAAGTTTTAACGGTTCAAAGTTCTCATTAAAAAAATGTTTTAAATTCAATTTTTTTTAATTATGAAATTTTTTTTATTCACAATAACTTAAAAATTATTGGTGATACCAAAAACCTCAACTAGTAAAAAATATAGCTTTTGCTTTTTTACTATAATTTGGACTTTTTGTTTTCCTGAATACAAAAATTGGTTATATAAGATATGGCTGTTCAAAATTTGCATACACTCGTGATTAGTGATTCGTTCAAGCTCCTTTAATTACAGCCTTTTCAAAAATAAACACTTTAAACGAACGAATCTTACATATCTTTTAAACAATACTTAATCTTATAAAATGAATAAAGTAATAAAGAGACAATTAAACTGGTATGAAAATCTGATGAGAATGAAACCTAGTAGACTAACAAGGAAAATTCACGAAACAAGGAATATTACAAAAAACAAAAAAGGCAGACTGAGGAAAAAATGGACACAGCAAATAGTAGATAAGTGTTGTTGAATGATGTTGTCATGACAAAAATCATGACAAATACAAACGACAGAATAAATGTAAATATAAATAATGCCAATATTGCGGTTGTTGACGAATATATATACCTGGGTCAAATAATCAAAGCTAATAAAGATAACCAAACAACTGAAGTACAGAGAAGAATCTGATTGGCGTGGGCAGCATTTGGAAAGTTAAGATGGATACTAAAGAGCACAAAGATACAACAGTACCTAAAAATCCGTGTATTTGACCAGTGCATCCTTCCTGTTCTAACGTATGGCTCAGAAACATGGACATTAACACAGGCCAACATAAACAAAATTGAAATAACTTAGAGAAAAATGGAAAGATCCATGTTGGGAATAAAACTACAAGACAGAAAATCAAACAAATGGATAAGAGAGAAAACAAAAGTAAAAAATGTAACTGATCATATAACAGGGTTAAAATGGAGATTTGCGGGCCACAATGCGAAACAGAAAGATAAAAGATGGAATGCTGATATACAAAACTGGAGACCGTGGACAGGAAGAAGAGGAAGACTTCAGATGCGATGGAAGGACGATATTGTAAAAGCTGCAGGAACTAACTGGAAAAACGCAGCCAAGTACAGACGGAAATGGAAAGATTTGGGGAAGGCCTATGTCCAAAGTTGGATAGAAATGGGCTAAAAGAAGAAGAAATAGTAGATGCGGGAAAAATTAAACAGAAAACGCTTGAAGAAATTAATCTAATAGCACAAGACAGAAAAGAATGGAAGAGATGGGTGAATATGTAGCTAAACTAAACCCAAATCCGACACCTGAAAGGGTATGAGGAAGGGGAGAAAGAAAGAAAGTATTAAGAGAAATAAATTTTTGTTAGATTGATTTGCAAAATAAAGGCATAGATAAAAGGCAATAGATGGTGAGTTAGCTACTGATAGAGGACTCATATTTTGAGCCGAACTTTAAAAGAATATGTTCAAATGTTTTGACTGATTCAATGTTAAACTCGAAACCAGATCAAAGTTAATTCATGATGTGGCTTCATTGTTCAAGGCTGTGCAGACACACACTTTGCTTTCCACAAATAGTGAATAGTTGAAATTAGCTGTTTGAACATTTTGTGACTTTTACCATGAAGAGGTGTCAGAAGCAGACCTTCCAAAAATCGTCCAATATTGCTGCCTCTAAATGGTTAGCTGTCATCATTTTTAAAATACACTGTAGAATGGGATTCAATGGAACCCCTCCCAAACTTAGTGGTGTCATTAACATTATTTATGACCATTTGTATATCGGTTGCTTCATGTGAGAGTAGTTTTATAAGCTGAAATTAATCAAGAATTACTTGCGAGCAACAATTACACAAACAAGACTAAATAACCTCGGTTTATTAACTATCGAACATGAAGCAACACAAAACATAAAATATTGAAGATGAATGTGATTTCAGAGCTTGCCGCTATAGGACTTCTCAGCGCTTCTCATTTGTTTCGAGCTCCTGTCATATCGTCACTGTCAGAGCAACATGCCTTAACGTCATTTTCTAAGTTTTTCAGGAGAGCGAAATAACTCATTATCCCTTAATAATTCCAATGAAAGCTTACTTACCAGATATAATCGTGTTTACTTTGTTTCTAAAGTTTCATTTTTAGGGGAAAAATTATTAAAAACTTGTGATATTAGAAAACCTAGACAATGAGGTTTGTTGTCTGCCAAGAGTATTGACAATACGAGCTGTTGCTCATTCTATTAACTCAACGTAATTTTTTACCTGTCTAGTTTAATAAACAGTTAAATCCCAAAGTAATTTTATATTATACTTAACTATCACTAAAGTACACCATATGGACCCCATTTAAAACAGTTAACACTTAAGTTTGATAATTTATTTTAAAAAAATTGGTAAGAAAAGAAAACAAGGAAAATACAGTCATGAAAAGCTTAAATTCAATGCTTCTAATTACACCTAATGCTTTTCAGATTTTTTTTCTTGTTTTTATTTTCTTCTGCTTCTTTTTTTCTTTGTGTCCCTTTGACTGATATTATCGTGTGGGAGTGAATCGTAGAAGCTATGAACTTCTTTACTCATCATGGGTTTTAGTGATTGAAGATCTCTCCATTTGTCCAAAGTTATATTCAGAGACTTTTTGAAGAGCTTGGGGAAAAATAGACAGGATCTTGCTTTTGGGGGCGTACGGGCAATGAAGCAAATTCATCCGTGTATTTCAGTTTGTAATAAATTTTTCCTTCAGGCCTGTATTGGAGAATTCTTAAATCCGTAACAGTAGGATCTCCAGGTTTCTTTCCCGGTCGGATGGAAGGATATATTATTGATGTATTGAAATCCTTGAAGAATTCGAAATCCACCTGTTGAGCTCTGTAAGGATCAACTTGCTGAGTTTTCTTACGAGCTACTTTTGATAATGCCACAAATTGACTAGGTAGAAGAACATCTAAGTCTTCAAAAGTAGCCTCGATATGGCTATGTACCGAGTCGCCTTCTGTGTATGTGTGGCCAAATTCTAAATATTTATGAGTGATGGTCACTCCTGAAGTCATGCTCAAATGCAAGAGCACATTTGAAAGAACTGAGTTTCTATTTTGATAGTTACACCCGTCCGAGTATATCAGCACTGGTTTAAGAGAGATTTTTAAAAGTTGTGACATATAATCCACTAAAAAAGAAGCAAAGATTGAAGCACTAAGGTTACTGTTGGTTTCGTCAAACTAATACGCCATAACATCGTGGGTTGCCAAGTTATATACTGTATAATTGTGGACAGTTAATTTTAACTTGTAATATGCTGCGCTGGCCCTAATAAATGGTATGGTTTGGACTTTCATAAGGTCACAGCAAATTGTGTGACATTCTCCATTCATGACCTTCTTTTTGTCTTCAGTTTTCTCATTTTGAGCTTCTTCTTTTCGAGCTCTGTGCTCCAAATACTCTTCTTCTGTGAGATTTTTACAATTATAATTATAATTATATATCACTTGTCACACATGTCTTTTCGTGGAATATAAATGGCAATATTCATGTTTTTTAGAGTATTACTAAACTGAGCTCTGTTTACATGTACAACATTGTCATCTGTGCATTGTTTAACATAAATCTCATGAAGATGAGTTTTAGACCTAATATCTGTCTGTAAATATTGCTTTTTAGAATTTTTGCGGCAATAATGTGAAGGAAGTTTTGGTAGTTTGGATAAAAAGTTTTCCAAATATAATTGCCTATTACGCCTAGCGCGCCTTGATTGACCAGAATCGGCCCCACTTACTTGCGAATTACTTACGTCATTTATTTGCAAGTTATTTTCAACGTCATTAGAGATGTCTTCAAATGGCTCTGGCTCATCCCTGTCACTATTTCTACTCTCATGCTCTTTACTGAGCCAATGACGCACTTCATCTTCAGTTAATCCTAATGTAGACAGAAACATATTCTTGCAAACGGGAATTTTTTCGTTGTCAGTTTTAAGAAAATAAAAAAGGGATACCTTTCTTCTAGAGTTTGGTCCTCCCCTGATACGTTTCGGGTTTTTCTTTTCAACTAAAGTACGAACATACATTTTTTTACTGTCCCAAGACCAAGACCAAAATAATTCGAAAAGTTCTTTTCTCTTCTCATCAGATATAGAGTAACATTTCCTGGTTAATTTATATCTTCCACAACCCTGAAGATTACAACGAACTCCCATTTGCCTTGCTCCACGCTTGACATCTTGGACAATTTTGTTTGTAGACTTTTTGTCTAACCTACGGAATCCGATATATTTTTTTTGCTTTTTCTCGGTTATTGCGAGCTGTTAAACGTTTTTTGGTTGAAGAGACATATTCAGACTTCATTTGTTCAGTATTGTTCTCTACATTATCTATATTATTAGTATTAGGTGATGTTTGTATAATATTTGAGTAAACGTCTGAGGTTTCAGAGAAGAGAGAATTTACATTCATTATCTCAGAATCAGCTGACGAATTGACTTCTTTTTCTAAACTAGTATTTCTGTCCATGTAAACAAACTCAGCATTCATTATATCTTCAACGTATTGATTTAAGTTAGTACTATCATTGCAAAGCACTGGTACAATTCCTAAGCAGTCCGACATCTGTTGAGAAATATTATCCTTGCTGACTTCTAATAAATCAACATAATTTGTAGTGAGATGGAGATTATTATTATTACTGTGTGATGAGGATTGATATTCGTCTGTCTTTGGGCCGCTACTTTTGCGTCTGGGAGTAGCTGAGGGTTTAAGCTGATCAAGCTGATTATACGTCTGCAAACATTCCAGTAGTTCATCGGAATCATACAAATTGTCTTCATCCGAAACTGGGTTGTAATCACTTCCACTAGACATCTTTTACCACAAGATATTTCAATGTTCTGTAAAGACAAAAAAAGAATAATTGGCTTATTAAAAATATAGGTAGAGGTTTAATACACATGAATAACACACAATAATTAATTTAAAAACCAATCAATCAAACTTACTATAATATTTCTTTATCTCTAATTTACCATACAACACACTGTACAATTTAGATTTTGTTTAACTGCCAATAACGTCGTACTATGTTAAACAAACAACATACCTTACTGTCAATTTGGGTTGTATGTAACTTCCTGTAATGTCAAATTACGAACTAACGTTTTAAAATAAAAGAAATTACGACCATCACAAACAAAAAATATATCAAAATTAATTGATTTTTTTATGGAAATGTAAGAAATTTAATAAATTGATTTTAAAATAAACTTTGTACTTACCAAAATTCTAAAATCTCGATGCAAAACTCAGATCACAGCAAACAATGAACAGAAGCATGGAAATAACTGACGATATGGTGTGTTACTGACCAAATGACAATGTGGGCTGTTAGATTTGTTAAGGTAGAGCGCTCTCTAGTGGTTATTTTTTAAAACTTGTAGCACTGGTAGATGCGCCTTCTCAATCCAATAATATGCATAACTCATATTCGTTAAAAATGACGTTAGGGTATGTTGCTCTGACGATATGTTGTATAATCCATATATAATAGTAGTTACGTTCGCAGATACTATCAGTGACCAGTCAGTGATAAATTGTAAGAAAATCGCATGGGCACTTTAAAATAATATAAATAATATCGTTAATAGATAAATATACAAGGTATATTTACTATTAATTAATATTAATAGCTAATTATTACTATTAATTCATATTAATAACAGGGCCGTAAGTTCGATGTTGGGGTCCCTCAACCGGGGGTCTGGGGGGTTTACTCTCAAGGGGGGGGGTTTCGAAAAATGTTAGACATTTAACCCCTTGAAAACGCATTTTAATGCATTCCATGACCTAAGTTTCTTGTACCTACATATTGCTATTTTAGTTGACCAACACAAAAAATTTTGAAATCACCTTATTTTAAGCTAAATAGTTTTGCTAGTATGTACCATCAATATAACATCTTTTCTGTTTTCATAAAAATATATACTATAATGTTAATTACATTGTTCGGCTAAAATGTTCTTACATCTGTTGGCAAATATGAAACAAAACTGTTATATGGAATGGGCGATTAAATACTCCCATGGGGCTTCCCTTCATGGACATCTTTATATCAATACGAAAGGTCTCGGGGGCCCCAGCCTAGCCCAGGCACCCTCTTCCAATGGCATTTTAGGTTTTATTACGCCGAAATAACTACTTTCCTAAGTAATAATTTAAATTTTTTTGAAATTGAAAATGGTTATTAATTTTTTATTTACATGTTTACTCTGATTGGAGTACGAAGGGAACCATTCTCATTGGAACTTTACTGCGCTGAGCAGATGGGACGTGAACTATAAATTGTCAAATTCCCTCATCTTCTTTCGTCTCAGCATCCGTTATGGCTTGCAAATTGTAGAAGCCTCGGAGGTGTAACCAGAGAGGGCTCCCATTGTTTTTAATCTGGTGGGATGCAGTGTAATATTTTTATTTTATTTTATTTATTTATCAACGGGCAATCACCCAATTAAAATACAGTATAAACATTAATCACATGAGATTTTTAACATAATCTACTGTAAATTTAAATTTTTTTTAAATATTAATCATACAAACTAGGAAAAAAATAAAAAACATTAAGAAAAAATAACTTTTTAATGTTATTTTATGTGCTATTAGATTGAGAACTTAGTCTTTTGCTAGCAGTTGCCGCTAGGGCATTCCTGCCATTTCGTTTGTTGCAATCCGTAACTGCACACCAGTGTTTGTCCTGGTTGGGTCAGAGAGAGCAGCATATGTGCCTCTTGATGAGAGACTAATAAGTTTCAAAACTGGTAGAGGTGCTTACTGCACTCTCTGATTGAACTAGAATATAATGCGGCTGTAGTTTCGTGTTGCAACGAAATTGAAAATGGTGATTAATTTTTTATGTTGAGGTCTCAGGGGCCTCAGCTTAGCTTAGGCCTCAGGGGCCCCTGTTCTGTTCCAATTGCATTTTAGTCGAAAAGACTAATTTCCCCAGTGAACAATTAAAACTTTATGTTGAGGTCAGGGGTGCCCCTGTAAGATCTTTTTAAAATTGTGACATTTGAAAATATTTCTTTGGGACCGGCTTTTAAAATACACATTTTATTTTCCTCGTTAAAATCTATGCACAGTCAAACAAATGGTGGCCTCAGCGGGGCCCCTCTTGACCGTGGCCCAATGGTAGTTACGGCCCCGATTAATAATTAGTATTAATATTAACTAATACTAACTATTCCTTGTATATTTATCTCCAAATATACCTGTATTATTTATATTAAGTGAGTTTAGGAGTTGTCATGGTCAAGTTGTCAGGGCTCTGCGAACATATGACAGAAGCTTGAAACAAATGAGAAGAGTTGAAAAGTCCTATTAAAGCTAAAAAAAATTTTAGTTCATTCACATCAAAACAAAAAATAACTTTAACTGTTATTAGCCGTGTGCAAGTCCTTGGAAGGGAATTGAGAAACAATTGTGCGCGAATAGCGGAGAAATATTGCAACTTTCTTAAATAATTCATATTGTCAATTGAAATTGTCAAATTGACGTACATTTCATATCTACTGTCATTGAAGAAGAAAAATTATATGTTGCTCCACAATATTGATATGATATGCAATAATTATATAAAGGTAAATTTAATTAATTGTATTTTGCTTGCAGTACTGCATTTTAATAACTAATTTTATTTACTACATACAATTGTTTACGTTTTAAAAACATAACCTGAATCTTATTTTTTCTTATTATTTTTTTGGACTATGGCCTTGACAATTATCCAGTAATCAGGACTAATATAATTGGCCAATATAATTAAAACTGCGAATAAAGTTGCAGAGCTTAGAAATAGGTGTTGCTTTGCCGAACTTGCACGATCCCAATATACTATTTTACTCCAATTTCGTTAACTATAATTCTTAATTTTTTCATTATTCAAAGCATATGTTTATCGGATTTTCGTTAATTTCAACAATCTTTATTATTAGGATTTGGTCATCCATTACCGCCCGGGTGTCACCCATGCTAGCTAAGTACACCATGGGGAGGATAAGAAGGAATTTTATTACTGGACAAGATAATAGGAGCTTAAATGCACATAAACACCCTTTATTTACTTACCATCATCCTGTTCTATTTCAGTTTTTATAGGGCATGTTTTAATGTCTACATAATCAAATGTGTCATTTGTAATTTCATCCATAGGTTCCTCCTTAATTTCAGTTTTTAAAGTTTCCTGTAGAACGTCATCTACTTCATTATCTATTTCTCTCTTGCAAGTTGTCTCACCAACTTCTTTTTTTACTTCAGTTTGATTAAACATGATTCTATATGTTTTAGTTATTGTTTATCTATCTTGTATTGTAGGCCTCGCCGAACGGCACCTTAACTTTAAAGTGAAATTAGAAAAAATTTATTATGCATGCATTTGTACTCACTTTATAATGCTATAAAAATTACGGGATCTGAATTTCAATACATATTTTTTCTATAGTTTGTCATTTAAAAATTTCTGTTTTGACACCTATTACCTATTTTCAAATATATTCGTCCATCTTGATTGTTCTGTCACTTGTGTCACTTCTGTCGTTAAACGTCTAACGTCATGTCACTTTTCTACCAATGTTGCCATATTTTCAAAAAATAAATAGTATTTGTCACAGGAATTCCTCCTATAGTGTGGCTTGCAAAATTATGTAAAATCTTATAAAAATCTAATGCTATAGTCTGTTCGCTAAACTCAGACGCAACTTTCTAGATATTTTAGTCGGTAATTTTGCCAAATTTAGCAAAATTGGCAAAAAATAATTTTTAAATAGTTAATAATCACTAAATATTTAGTAATTTTGCCAATTTTTGCAAAATTGGCAAAAAACAAAAAAAATATCGACTAAAATATCTAGCCAGTTGCGTCTGAGTTTAGCGAACCGACTATACACGTCGTACAACTTGTTCAGGAAATTTACCGATATAATCTACACTCCTAGCGGAGTAATTGCCGTCCTCTTTGGGCTCTTCTGATTCATTTGTCGCGGTGAATCAATCCGCACTAACGTTAGGTTTGTTCTAACACAACGAGAAATCGTCCATGTAACGATCACCGTCCTGCGCAGTAAACAAAATAACTCATGGAACGCACGATATACAGCCACAGAACTCATGGAACGTATTATTTTATAGTAACGTGATCGTTACATGACGGTTCTCGTTGTGTTGGAACAAACCTATTTTGGTTTTCGCTGTGTCTAGGTGCACGCTAACGTGTACGCAAATAAAAAAGTTAGGTACACGCGAATTAAAGTTCATCAAGCCAGTGACGTCATTATTTAGCGTGCTCAGTGACTGTATATTTTGGTATTTACACGCTATTTTAATATGTTTAGTGTTTTTTGATAAAAAAATATTTGTTATTAAGGGAAGGGAAGCAGAACTATTCAGATGTTTCAAACTTAATTATTGTAATAAATCAATGTATATATAAAAGAAGTATATATTCAGGTTAGCAAAATAAATATGTATTTAGTTGACATGACATGTACAAAATATTGTTAAAATAATTTTTATACGTAAGTTAATTAGGTACTATAATCAACTATTCTAAATGTTATAGGTATTATTAATTTTGGATAGTCCATATAGAGGCCAGCTGCAGCTTTTGAACTAAGTAGAGAGCTGTGGAACAGTTTGTTATGGAACTCTAAGGACCTCATTGCCTTCTTTATGTATGTGTATGAATAGAAAAAAGTTGTGACTGGCTAATTGACACCCAAGTCTATGCTACAAAACCAAAAAAAATATTCTAAATGGGAAATAAACCACAATTTAACTAAAAAAATGATTTTATTAACGTTTCGACAACTAAATCGGATGTCGTTGTCAAAATACAAAAATCAGTCAGAGTAATAAATTATTGGAAGACATTTTTTACTTAGCAACAACATTTTTGTTTAATTTATTAATATTTTGTATTTTGACAACGACATCCGATTTGGACGTCGAAACGTTAATAAAATCATTTTTTTTAGTTAAATTATGGCTTATTTTCCATTTAAAATAGTTGATTACAAAAATGCCACAAGAAAATAGCTTCAGAACAAGTTAATTAGTATTGTGAAAGCTTTAGATCTTCCTTTTATTTTAATTTTCGACGGTAATACTAATACTACATATTTTACTTATAACTAAAAAACAAACACTAAACAAATAAAAAATAAGAAATCTCTTTACTAATCAATATTAAAGTGTAAACACAACGCGGTTAAACAAATTCTAACACTCTGACTCTCTGATACTCGCAGTATCTTACCACAGCATACACGCGCTTTAAGTTAGCGTGTATGCAAAAAACCAGTAACGGTGCACGCTTAATAGTGACGTCACTGACATGATGACGTTTCGCGTGTACCTAACTTTTTTATTTGCGTACACGTTAGCGTGTACCTAGACACAGCGTTTGGTTTTACAATTCGCTGTGTCTAGGTACACGCTAACGTGTACGCAAATAAAAAAGTTAGGTACACGCGAAACGTCATCAAGTCAGTGACGTCACCATTTAGCGTGCACTGTTACTGGTTTTTTGCATACACCCAAATTGAGCCGCGTGTATGATGTGGTAAGATACCGCGAGTACCAGAGAGTCCAGAGTGTTAGAATTTGTTGAACTGTGTTTACACTTTAATATTGATTAGTAAAGAGATTTCTTATTTTTTATTTGTTTAGTGTTTGTTTTCAAATTAACTATGGAGTGTGGACAATTATTTAGATATTTTAATGAGTTTAACAACATTTTAAAACAGTATGAAAAAGATAAGAGACTATAAATTAATATATAGGTATTTTTTTAGTTGTAAGTAAAATAGTAGTACCGTCCAAAATTAAAATAAAAGGAAGAACTAAAACTTTCACATTTATAATAATTAACTTGTTCTGAAGCTATTTCCTTGTGGCATTTTTGTAATCAACCATTCTAAATGGGAAATAAACCACAATTTAACTAACAAAATGATTTTATTAACATTTTGACGGCCAAATCGGATGTCGTTTTCAAAATACAAAATATTAATAAATTAAACAAAAATGTTGTGGCTTAGTAAAAAATTTATTCTAATAAGTTATTTAATCTGACTAATTTTTGTATTTTGACAACGACATCCGATTTGGACGTCGAAACGTTAATAAAATCATTTTTTTAGTTAAATTGTGGCTTATTTCCCATTTAGAATAGTTGATTATAATAATTAACTTACGTATAAAAATTATATTAACAATATTTTGTACATAATGTGATGTCAACTAAATACATATTTATTTTGCTAACCTGAATATATACTTTTATATATACATTGATTTATTACAATAAAGTTTGAAACATCTGAATAGTTCTGTTTCCCTTCACTTAATAACAAATATTTTTCTATCAAACACTAAACATATCAAAATAGCGTGTACCAAAGTATACAGACACTGTGCACGCTAAATAATGACGTCATTGGCTTGATGAAGTTTAATTCGCGTGTACCTAACTTTTTTATTTGCGTACACGTTAGCGTGTACCTAGACACAGCGTTTACCGCTAGGCAATCCAAACCACGTGATTTTTAACAAGGGCGGATCCAGGACCGATTTTCGGGAGGGGCCATGAACTTTTTTTGGGGAGGTGTACCGGGGGGCCAGGGGGTAATTTTTAAAAATTACGGTTAAAATGGCCAGTTTAAAGGCACTTTTTACACACTTTTGAGTTCTATAAAGGGTACATTCCATGTCAAATCACTCAGGCAAAAAATTTTAGATCTCCGATTTGTCTGAAAATTGGTATATAGCTTCTGCGGGACGTAAAAATAAGATATTTAAGGTCAAAAAAATCTTCTTCTTTTTTTCTCAAAATGTTATTTTATGCGATTTTACAGTGATTTGGTGTTTATTTAAACAAATATGCATTTTCTGTCGTAAAGTATCAATGAAAAACTTAATATTTTAATAAAAAGGACTCAAAAATGTCATTATATGGCATTATAACAAGTTATTTTGAATCAAAACAAGTTTTTGATCAAATTTTATAGTGTAAAAAACGTTAAAATACCGTTTTTTACATTTTCCTCCATTCCCAAAATACATCATCATCAGTTTGGCTGAAAATTTGCCCACAGATAACCAAAAGATAGGACTTTAAAGGCGGCTGCACAATTGACCGGGAACGGGAACGAGAACGGAAACGGGAACGAGAACGGAAACGGGAACGAGAACGGAAACGGGAACGAGAACGGAAACTGAAAGCATCAGCAGATTCACAATTAAATGGTAAACAGCTGTTTTGTGTCACTGTCACTTGTGCTATTAATTATTTTTCTTCTCAAAATAAATTTTGTGGAACGATCTTTTTCTAATTTTATTAAAAGAACATGTCTGTTAAGTCTAAAAATATGGATTTATTTGATGACGAGCTTTTATAATGTTTTCGTTTTTTATAATCTTGGAACTAATTTACACAAATATGTGTGCAATCGCAAAGGTTTGTCTGCACAAAGATAAAAAGCATATCATTCAAATATTTATATTATTATTGTATCTAATTACCATATAAGTACGTACTATGATCTACAAATCAATCATACGGATGAGGACATTTTTCCAATAAAGAAATCAATCGTTCGTCATTTATTTTAATGCAAAATGTATAAAAATTGTCACTAAAACTTGATCACACACTTCTAATAACAAATTTTTATTGGGCATATGACAGTATTTTTAATACTGCCTTCTGATTGGTTTCGGGAATACAACGGGAACGAGAAAGTTAAAACATGGTCAACTTTCCCGTTCCCGTTACCGGACAGCTTCTCGTTCTCGGTTATTGTGCATCTACAACATTAATTTACATAGAGGTTAACTTTTTTCCCGTTCCCGTTTCCGTTCTCGTTCCCGTTCCCGGGCAATTGTGCAGCCGCCTTAAGTGGATAGAAGGATTTCAATTATATTATTATAATATCAAAAAAGTTACATGCAGTAATATCA
This sequence comes from Diabrotica virgifera virgifera, assembly GCF_917563875.1. NCBI lineage: Eukaryota > Metazoa > Arthropoda > Insecta > Coleoptera > Chrysomelidae > Diabrotica > Diabrotica virgifera. Next base: position 181,556,478 of record NC_065445.1, on the reverse strand, counting down.
GACTCAAAAGTATATATTAGTCCAGTCGGAATAGCATTTGACCTTGAATGCCGAGCTGCCCAAAATTTTATTTTTCTGATCTTTAGGGGAGTCAACAGTAGCCTAAATTTAAAATCACGAATTAATTCCTCCGTTACGTTAGCCGCCATCTTGATTTTAAAGGAGAACCTGTTTTGCTCAATATCTCCGCCATTTTAACTTTTCGACAAAAATGGTAGGAACTGAAATTGTTCCAAATAAATCGTATTTAAAATTATTACAATTTCTTTTTAACAATTTTTGTCGTGAGGTCGATATTCTCGAGTTAATTGTACTTACAGTAGACGCCTATATTTTTGACTATAATATTGCATGTAACTTTTTTGGTATTGTAATATAATTCAAATCCTTCTCACCACTTAAAGTCCTATGTTTTGTCTATCTGTGGGCCAATTTTCAGCTAAATCAATTATGATGTATTTTGAGAATGGAGAGAAATGTAAAAAACAGTGTTTTGACGTTTTCTACACTATAAAATTTGATCAAAAGCTTGTTTTGAATCAAAGTAACTTGTTATAATGCCATATAATGACATTTTTGAGTCCCTTCTATTAAAATATTATGTTTTCCATTGATACTTTACGATAGAAAATGCAAATTTGTATAAATAAACACCAAATCACTGTAAAATCGCATAAAATAACATTTTGAGAAAAAAAGAAGAAGAAGATTTTTTGACCTTAAATATCTTATTTTTACGTCCCGCAGAAGCTATATACCAATTTTCAGACAAATCGGAGGTCCAAAATTTTTTTTTGCTCCCAAATTGAGTGATTTGAAATGGAATGACCCAAAGACATTCAAAAGTTATCGTTATGAAAGTATTATTAAAGTTGTGAAATGCTAAGACTGATATACAGGGAAAGATAAGAGGCGGAAGGAGTATTGGAGGAAGGAGAGTGTCATATGGTTAAAGAATTTAAGAGACTGGTTTAGATGCAGTTCTGTAGAACTATTTAGAGCAGCGGTGGATAGAGTAAAGATAGTGATGATGATATCCAACCTCCGATTAGGAGACGGCACTTGAAGAAGAAGAAAGTTGTTACCGATTCATCCACATTTCTTCGGATCCAAGTGCAGTTCTTTCAACAAGTTTAATACTATTTTTTCCAATGCTTCTCCTGTCACTCTGTCAGGCCTTGTTCTTCCCCTCTTTCTTGATTTTCACTAATTATTGTTTTTATGTTCTCATACGCGTCAATTAACTTGACAAAGTTTTCACGAATGTTGTTATTGTGTATGTATTTCAAATTTAGATAAAGCTGTTCTACGTGGGATACGTCGGTTATTTCGTCAAATATAACAGAGTAATAATTTGCACTTTGAACCTGATTCATGTTTTGTTAAATTATTTCTTCACCACAACATGTTATTAATTATTGATTTTGACTGGTGTTACTAATGTATGTTGCTGCGGATAGGTGTCGTTGAATAGTCTTATCTCCTGATGAGATTTTAAATCTTAACAATTCCCCTCATTGCTAGGTCCAGCATCTTCGTCCAGAAGCAGAAGGCCATCGATCACGACACCCTCTTCTTCTTCTAAAAGTGCCTATCTTCTGGAGATGTTGGGGACCACATTGACCCATCTTATTCTATTTACGGTAGCTCGAAATTGTCCTTTCTACTTTCTTCTATATTTGTCGTCTCCGTGCTTATAAAGCCGGAGATTCAGGATGTAACCAGAAAGCAGTTTCTTTCGACGAAAAGTATTGGATTTAAAATATTGTTTATTGTTTTATTTCAATTATTTGAATTATTTTATTACAGTTAACTTTGCATCTGGGTCTTTTCGTCGTCTTCCTAGTTTTACTAGAGATGTCGCTGTTTTGCATCTCAAAAGTTGAATTACTCCATCGCGGTGATTTCCCTTAAAAGGCAGGCTTGTTTGATTTTTGATTCAGAGTTGGGACTGCATAGCTACACTGATGAAGCATAAGATGCAGAAATAGCTATCTGTAGATGGTGGTCCAACTCTGAATCAAATTAAAACAAAACTGATTTTCCCACCCCCTCTCGAAATAGATCAGTTGACGTTAGACCAGTCCACTTTCCAAGATTGGCCAGCGAGGATATAGTCTACGTCCAGGGCCTCTCCTGCCCTCAATCTTGCCTTGTAGAGTCAACTGTAGCAGTTGGTTTTTTTCATTACGCATAATGTGACGTAAATAAGCCAATTTTCTGTTCTTTACGGTGTTAATTATTTCTTTCTTAGCCTCATAGGAATATTTTGCCTCTTAGAGGAATATTTTGTCGACCTAAGAACACTATAGACTCTACTATTGGTCGTAGTCTTTCTTTATTTTCTTTTTGAGAGTCTTTCTGGTTTGACTGACTTTTGCGGGTTGTGATAACTTTGTAGAAAATCCACCTAAGCCTCAACGCACTTCTTGTGATATGATGTTTTTGCATGGATTTGTATGGCTCTGTCTTTGCCCATGAGTTTGGCGAAAGATGTTAAAGGTTTCATGACAAGGCTGTCATCCCTTTATTATGCCCATATTTTTCATTAGAAAAATAAAATTCAATACTTGTAAAACAATCCCTTTTGACTGTTCGAAAATACCAACCAACTCCTTTGTTGTAAGTTCTGGCGATCCAAGTAACGCTTCATTTCTTTTTTATTTTTTGTGTATATAGAATATGGAAATTGATAGGATTTTGATGGCTGCCAAGATCGTTCTAACAATTGGCACTTATCTATATTTTGATTTATAAAACATCCTATGTCATTCTTAAAGCTTCTGTTACTGCTTTTGTTCAACTTAAGTCCAGAAAACATATTTATCCCCTGTTTTATACATATTATATGTGTTTGAAACTAAGAACATTTGAACTGCCAATATTTAAATTTATATTTTTTTTAATTCTCGGCCTCCCTGGATCCGCCCTTGATTTTTAATGACAGGACGACTGGCAGGCAATTCAGCGTTGCCAGAGTTGTTACAATTGTACCAATTTGATACAATTAACAAGCAAACTTTCGATACTAAAGTCTCCTAAAGTAAAAACCTAAAATTTTGTGACATAAGAAATTTGCTTCAAATAATATTAAACGACGTTTTTTTAAGTTTTTGTACAAAATGTGTTGGTTTAGTACTTTGTGTCACTATTCCAGTCATTCCGGTGCATTTACAAAAATTCTCTGGCAACACTGCACACAAGCGATTTTATTGGATACTTTATTTAAATTAAAATTTCAAATTTAAGATACAATGTGGTATTACTAGGTACCTAAAATAATAAAATATATATTACCCCGATGATTTTACCTAAAATCTAATTTTAGGGATGCTCAATATTATTTTTTAATAAACTTATAAAACATAAAATTTGTTAACCTAGCTTTCTTCAATCTTCCAAATTACTTAATTAAAACTTTTTAACTACTTATTAAAGTTTATTGACGTAAGCAATATTTTTACTATGTCACTGAAGTATTTAGCAATATTTACACGGACATAAAATACGAAAATTACTTTAAAATACTAAAATAACACTATACTATCATATGCCTTCAATGTATTCATGCCAGCCGCCAGACATATTGGAATAGTTTGACAGATCGTTGGATTCCCTAATTGGTTGTGTGAACTTCGCCAACTTTCATCTTTTACAGTGCGTTTCTTACGTCTGGCCAATCAAAAGGAAGAATTTTGTTCTGTCACCCAAAGTGGACACGCCCTCATCCATTTTCATTTTGTAAAGTTGAGCGTTATAAAGTTAGCGAAATGGATTTTTCAAAGTCATTATTTTTACTTCTACAATAGCTAAAATAATCGCACCTCATTTGCGGATAATTGCTTCATTCAAAATTTTATTTGCGGATTTTCCGTTTTCGAGATATAAGCAAATAAAAAGTTGAGATTTCGGCGCAGCGCTAAAAATAAATTTCGATTTTCAGTGTATAAAATGCCGTATAATCGCTAAATAACCATATCACCTTATTGCTCCTCGTTTGCGGATTATGAATAAACTGGCTTTAATTGAAAATAATGAAAATTTTATAAAGAAAAGACGAGTTTAATGTTGGTTGCCTACACTGTAGGGGCAAAGGAATGTCCACGATAGCCAGAATAATTTTCACTTTTGGTAAACCTAAACTGCAAGGTTAAAAGTAGTATGTACCATTGTCAAAATAATTCCTCCTGGCTTAAGGCTGTATGACACTATGCATTTTCTTGTATCATTTCTAATATCGTTTCTGATATCGTTTCTTGTATACATTTTCTTGTATCATTTCTTGTACGTACATTTGTGCCCTGTATGACACTATGCAAGTTCTTGTATCGAAAATTGTATGAAATTCGGCACGTGATTGGTCGAAATTTTGTTTGTCACACTGTGTCACGTTATGGTAGTACTGCATCTACAGACACAGCTGATTTTAAATATTTTATAAAATTTATAAACTTTTATATAATTAACATTTTAATGTTAACCAGAATTTTACGTTGGCTGAGGTTGATTATTTGTGTTTTTATTTTGTTTTGATATTTGTGCTAAAATATTTGCATTAGAATTATCTTCAGTTTGATCCAAATTAGGAACTATTGTATTTTCGTCTATTAAAAAATTATGCACCATGAAACCTAAATTTATAGTTTGAACTTTACTAGGAGCTAAATATATGGTTATTAGTAGAACAGTAGTCCATACCAAACGGTATATTAAGTATCAATAAAAGATTTATAAATAATACCTACGAAAACACAAATAAATTCATCAATACATTATCCCATTTTCATTTCAGCCGCCATTATGAGTAAGTAATTATGACATTTTAGATGTTTTACCAGCAGGTTTTACGTTTTTGCTCTTTGCGCAGAAATTGGCGCAGTTCTTGTACAATAATCTGTGCCTGACACAAATTCTTGTATCGTTTCTGATATCGTTTTTTGTATCTGTGTATGACACTATGCATTTTTTTGACATATCAGAAACGATATTAGAAATGATACAAGAAAATGTATAGTGTCATACAGCCTTTAAGGATGATCCCTCCATTCGAAATTTCATTCGCGGATATTCCATTTTCAAGTTATCTCAAAATGAAATTTCTCGGGACAGCGCCAAAGTATATATTACCATTTGCGGGATATTAAAAGCTGTAAAAATAACAATATGTGTATCATTTAATTTCTCCTCTTCGTTTTTTCGTTTTCGAGATATAAGCAAATAAAAAGTTGAGATTTCGGCGCAGCGCTAAAAATAAATTTCGATTTTCTGGGTATAAAAAGCCGTGAAACCACTAAATAACCATATCACCTAATTGCTCCTCGTTTACGGATTATGAATAAACTGGTTTTAATTAAAAATAATGAAAATTAAAAAATTTAAAAAGATAAGCGATTTAATGTTGGCTGCCTACACTGTAGGTGCAAACGAATGTACACCATAGCCAGAATAATTTGCACTTTTGGTAAACCTAAACTGTAGGGGTAAAAGTATTATGTACCATAGTCACAATAATTCCTCCTGATTTAGGGATAATCTCTCCATTCGAAATTTCATTTGCGGATATTCCGTTTTCAAGTTATATGAAAATGAAAATTCTCGGGGCAGCGCCAAAGTATATATTACCATTTTCGGAATATTAAAAGCTTTAAAAATAACAAAAACCCTATCATTTAATTCGTCCTTGTTTGCGGATTATAAAAAAAACTGGTTTTAATTGAAAATCATGAAAATTAAAATTTTTACAAAAAAAACCATATTTATTTGGCTGCCTACACTGCAGGGGCGAAAGTTTACTTTGGATGAAAATAAATCTAAAGGCGGGTCCACATCAATAAGGTATGTATGTGTATGTTGTATTTTAAAATACCAGAAAAAATATTTGCGGCACAAATTTAAATCTGGTCAAGTATTTTTACGACGTAAATATTTATTTGTGTGTTGTAAGCGATTGTTCACAATGGACGTAAAACGTAATTTACGCATAGTGCAGGGCCGTGCGGTGCTATGATGCGGTGAGGCGGTCGCATCAGGCGGCATCACAAGGGGGCGGCATAATTAGTAAAATGAAAATACATCAAAATAATAATAGGAATAAGAAAGGGCAAAATAGAATATTTGAAAAATATCCGATGGTGTGTGTCACTCGAGTTTAAGGCTAAGGCCAGACAAGCGATAATTTACGTCGCCGTAAGAGCAGTAAAATGAAGTGCGAAAAATGGGTCCTAAAGCGAACGGCTCCACGGGCGAGAAATTGACGCTAGCAGTAGCCGTAAAACGAACTTAAGGTTCCACGGAACGAAATAGGAATAGCCGAACTGAACCGACTACGCACAAGTCCTGTAGTCGGTACAGTTCGGCTATTCCTATTTCGTTCCGCGGAACCTTAAGTTAGTTTTACGGCTACTGCTAGCGTCAATTTCTCGCCCGTGGAGCCGTTCGATAACCTATGTTGCTGCGCGATATTTTACAGCTCGTCTGGCCATCCACTACTCTCAGAGTGGCCAATTTTCGCGCTTCATTTTACTGCTCTTACGGCGCCGTAAATTATCTCTTGTCTAACCTTAGGCTAAAGAATGGCACATGCCACTCCGTAAACTTAGTTTTAAAAAGCGAGCACCACACACTCGCGAAGTTACTTCGGGAAAGTTGACCGAAGTACCGTCACTACACACTCGTTCAACTTCGCGAGGAACACATTCACGCGGTGCGATACCTACTTCGATCCCTTTGACTCGGTCCAAAAACCGCCAGAGAATGGAAGTAGGCCGAAGCGAAGATATTTCGCATAAAGTGCCTACCTACACTCTCGTCCTTGTTGAACTTCGATCGACTTCGTGAGTAGTATAGTGAGCGTGTAAAAGTGAAATCGCCTTCTTTTACAGAAACAAGAACCTTTTTTGTATTATACAAGAGCTGTACATTTTTTTTCTGGTTCTACAAAGCGTTGGGAAGCTCTGAATAAACATGTTTCACAACTAACTTTAAAACCGTTAAGCGATACTAGTAGATGGTCAAGTCGAAAGATGCATTGAAACCTTTAAGATTTCAATTTTGTGAAATATATGATGCCGTATTCGAAATAATAGAAGAAGTCAACAAAGATACAGAAACTAAAGTCAAAGCACGAGGATTAGCAAAAAATATTAAAAATTATAAATTTATATGCGGTGTGTAGTTCTTTAGAATGATATTTTATTTCATATAAATTCGGTCTCAGTCTCGAAGTCGAAGATATTGCAACATGTAACTATAAATTTGCCAGATTGTGCAAAAAGGTTGTCAGAAACATTAAAAAAAAAGTTACAGACAATCTGGCTATGACCAAACGAAAATTACTGCTAATGAAATTGCAGAAAATCTTGATATAAGCTCCGAATTTTCAGCGGAGAATGAAATTCGAGCCAGGAGAAAAATGCGTCAATTTGATAACGAAAAATCTATGGATGAGCTCTTAAAACAAGAAGATAAATTAAAAATAATTTTTTTCATCTATATTTTAGACATTGTCATTAATTCTTTGGTTGTTCGATTTTCGCTTCTAGAAATTCATAAATAAAAAAATTTTTGATGATATTTTTAAATTGGGGGAAATAAATGATAGTTTTAAGAATGTGACACAGTCAGTATTCACCCAGGTGGTGAATACCTAAAAGAGTACAATAATGATTGAATTAGTACAGTTATTAATAAATTAATTGAATTAATTTGAATAGTAATACAATAGTAATTAATAAGTGGGAATGATTAGTTAGTGTTGAGGTCAAGAGTGTCTGTTCTTTTTAGTCTTCTGTTCTGTAGGGGTGTCAGGAGATTGGTGACCAATATGTTTGGGTGAACCTGTAGTCTATTGTGGTACTTGGAGCACAGAGAAACAATTTCTTCTTTGACGGTTTGGACTTGGAGATCCCTATTAGGGTGTATCACAAAAAATTTTTTTTATTATTTAATTTTTCAAGTTGATAAAAAGTTGTTAATACCATCATAGATCTACCAAAAAAATCTTTTTGAATTCCAACAATATTTAAGTCTCCCGGAATGTACAAAAAGTTTATAATTTTTTGTAAAAAAATACGTTTTTGAAAAAATAATTTACACAATTTATAAATTACAAATGATGTAATCAAGTTAAAAAATGTGTATTTTTACATTTAATTTATCCATAGCAAACATTTTGGCTCTGAGTTAAATTATTTAGGTAACCCGGAATTACCCTAAATATATTACAATTTTCATATTTAATTCAAGTTTGACATGAATCAGAAACACTAAAAAAAATTCTAATACAATCATTACAGTGCTGTATTTTAATGCAATGGGTCAATGAGACGGGCAGCTGGCACTGACTTGTGAGTCACCGGATGTCTGGCGTCTGGCTCCCCTCCACCACTCACTCACACCCTTTGTTTCTGTTAGTCTGACTCCACCGTTCAATCTGACAGCACGTGGTTTGCGCGTTATTACCTGTATTTCAGTGTGTTTTGTTTAGTGTGTGTGGTTTATGACTTGTGAATTCCGTGTGGTTTTATTGTTTTTCTATCATGAGTAAAAAGACAAACACTATAACAACGAGGAAATGCACTGAAGCTCCTATAGTCGGACAGCCTCTTGACATTAGTGATATTAATGTTTTACCTACTAAAAGTGACGTGCTGAGGTATTTTGAATGGGTGAGAAATCAGTTGAGTTCTGAAGGATGCTACCAACCACAGAAAAAGTTAATTGCAATGCGAGTGACACATAAGTTAGAGCAAATTTGGAAAAAATCATCAATACCTGTTTCATCTACTAACAATATTGTTTTTGTGATTCTACAATTGCATGAGAGGTGTAAAAAGATTAAAAAATCTTCAGGTTGTAATACAAAAAATGCCAAGAGTTTGAAAGTTGCAGTTGAAAAGTTTAGATCTGACATTGATAATTGTCTTTTTGATATTTGTTCATGCAAATGTAGTGAACTAGACAAATGTTTGTGCCCAGCTCCAAGAAAAGTACCAAAATTAGAACATGCATTCTTGACAGACCCACGGAACTTGAGGATGATGATTATCGGAGGTATTGACCAAGCAGAGACTAAAAAAATTGAAAAACGAAACAAACGGAAGGAAAAGTTCCTGCAATCTAAATTAAGTAGGAATGTGGAACTAACTACTCCACCTGATTTAATAAATGTGGATATTCTTAGTAGTGACTCTGATGATGAATCCATGGAAGAACAATCAAGTAGGCCTGATGAAAAAGTTCTAAAATAACTCCTCTAAGAAACAAAATTGAAAGTCCAAGCGTGAAAGTAAAACAAGGCCTGCCAGTGAATATGTCATTGTTTTCTAGGGCATGTGATCGCAGAGGCATTTCAAACAGAGCAGGTGCTCAACTAGCAAGTGCTCTTCTACAAGATTTGAATGTCATATCACCAGAAAACCAAGCCGCAGTTATTGACAAGTCCAAGATTTTTCGTGAAAGGTTAAAGTACCGCCGAAGTATTAATTCAACTCGCACAAACGAAATAATTGCTCTTTACTTCGATGGTAGGAAGGATGAAACCATAATCAAAGAAATTGTACGTGGGAAATCTGTCCGTAAAACCATACAAGAAGAACACATATCTTTGGTCGAGGAACCAGGTTCAGCCTATTTCGGTCATGGTAACTCCAAACAGTGGATCTGCGAAAGATCATCAATATTAAGTTACATGAGTGATAACTCCATTGATAACTCAAATATCAAAGCGCTTGGATGTGATGGTACGGCAACGAATACTGGAACATCGCAAGGAGCAGTTTTGTTGTTTGAACGCGCATTGAAACTGAGGAAAGTTTTTGTTGCTCTTGACGGTCCAACCACAGAACCAACATCATTCAGTGGGCCAATAGGCAAAGGTTTGACCAACTGCCAAGACTTCCCGGTTGTTAATTATGACAAAATAGATAGCACCTTCCCAGAAGTCGATAGTAAAGACTTAAGTACGGACCAGATAAATACCTTTGGGATATATGTCAGGCTGTAGTCAAAGGTGAATGTCCCTCTGAGTTGGCCAGTAGAAACCCCGGAAACTTGTCCCACTCCCGGTGGCTGACATTAGCAAATAGAATATTACGTCTGTATATTTCAACTATTGAACCAACCCCACAACTTAGAAAGCTTGCTGAGTTCGTCATGAAAGTCTATGCTACCTCATGGTTTACCATAAAATGTCGTCCTAAAATTATCCACGCATCACAACACTTTTTCTTCATCGTACGGTGCACCAAGTTTTTAGACAGTGAACTGAAGGCTGTGGCTCAGTCTTTCTTGCAAAGAAACGCCTTTATGGCTCATCCTGAACACATCCTTTTAGGGATGTTGTTTGACTCTCGAAAACATATAAGAGCTTTGGCAGGCAAACGGATAGAAAAAGCTCGACAGACAGAAACAAGGGAACATCGAGTCTTCAAACCACCAAAAGTTAATTTTGAGGCAGAAGACTACATCGATCTCATTGACTGGCAATCCACCACAGTTACAGAACCACCACTTATAGCTGACTTCAGCAAAGAAGAGATTGAGATGATTGTTAATTCAGGAAGCAGTGATAGAAAAGAGTTCAAAATACCACTTCACACTCAAGCGGTAGAACGAGTTGTAAAGGAAGTTACTGCAGCTTCTAAGCACGTTTGTGGCGTTCAAGAACGAGAAGGCTTTATAAGATCAAGATTATTGGACAGAAAGTATCTTCCTAAGTTTGAAACTAAGCGACAGGACACATCTGCTACAGCAGTATTGCAAAAATAAATTACAGATAAGATTTATTTCATACTTATTTAGGATTACATCACACCATTCTATTTTGAATAGTAACTTAGTATTAGTACTATAATTACAATCTGACACTCGCCCTAACAAATTCCCTTAGTTCCAGATCGAAGAAGCATTACAATACCTGTGGCTTTGAAGGCTAACTGGATTTGTTTAGCCAATATCCTTCAAGATGAAATAAAGAACCATTTTAAAGATTTTTCTTTGTCAACTTTTTATCTGTAATCTTTAAGTAAACTTTTGTATTTCTTTAATAAATTTCGTACCTCGATTTTTAGTTGTTACAATTGAGATTTTCATGAAGATTCCGGGTGACTTTATGCTTAGAGATATTATCCTAATTTTTATTGTTCACTGTTATCACGTACTTAATATTTTTTAAGTTGACAATAAAAATATAAAATTTAATTTTCAATAAAAAAAAAAAAAGATGAAAAATCGTGTTTTTGAGAAAAAATTCTAAAGTTTAAGTCGATTCCGGGAGACCTAAATATGTTTTAATTAAAACAAAACTTTTTTCCCTGAAAGAGTAATGTAAGAGGCAACTTTTTATCAACTTGAAAGTTTGAATTTTTTTTAAGTTGACAATAAAAATATGAAATTTAAAAAAAGATGAAAAATCGTGTTTTTGAGAAAAAATTCTGAAGTCTAAGTCGATTCCGGGAGACCTAAATATGTTTTAATTAAAACAAAACTTTTTTTCCCTGAAAGAGTAATGTAAAAGGCAACTTTTTATCAACTTGAAAGTTTGAATTACGAAAATTCATTATTTGAGTATTTATTATGATACACCCTAATCCCTATGTATATTATCGTTGGAAATGTACCAAGAAGCTTGGCACAGTTGCCTTAGAACTTTTGATTGAAAGCGCTGTATCTTGAGTAAATTTGTTTCATTGGCAGTTCCCCAGATTTGGATGCCATACGTCCAGATGGGTTTCAGTACACTTTTGTAGATCAGAAGTTTATTGTCTAGACTTAGGCGTGATTTTTGATTCATTAACCAGTACATCTTTCTATAAACGAGTCCCAGTTGCAGTCGTTTGTTCCAAATATGCTTTTGCCATGTTAGGCGGCTGTCTAGGTAAATCCCCAAGTATTTGACGTCACTTCTTATTGGCAGTGGTGTGTTGTTAAAGGTTACACCTGGATTGATCCCCTTCCTTAGTGTAAATGTAGTGTGTGTTGACTTGGAGCTATTAACTTTGACTCTCTACAGTTTAAACCATATTTCAAGTCTATTTAAGTGATTTTGTAGTATCTGTGAAGCTAGGGTCGGATTTTCGTGGCAAGCCATTAGGACAGTATCATCAGCATATGTTGCAATTGTTGTACGATCTGAAGTTGGTATATCTGCTGTGAACAGGAGGTACAGTGTGGGTCCAAGGACACTTCCTTGGGGTACGCCAGAGTGGATGGGATGTAGAGTAGTGAGGGCCTCCCCTAGTTTTATCTGATACGATCTGCTGGTGAGGTATGATTGTAGGAGCTTGCAGATTGGATGAGGCAATTGTCTTTTAAGTTTTGATATTAGACCTTTATGCCATACCTTGTCAAAGGCTTGGGAGATATCCAGGAAGGCTGCTGTACAATATTTCTTGTTCTCGAGTGCATCTCTTGCTGTTCTGACTACCCTATGGACCTGTTCGATTGCGTCATGTTGTTGTCGAAATCAGAATTGGTAATGAGGTATTAGGTTTTTTTCTGTAATGACAGTGTCTATTCTTTTCAGGAGAAGCCTCTCAAACACTTTGGAGGGTAAAGGCAGAAGGCTAATAGGACGATAGGATGAAGGTTGGGTTGTGTCTTTGTTGGGTTTATGAATTAGAATGATTTGTGCTACCTTCCATTGGGAGGGGAAGTAGCACAATCTTAGGACAGCATTGTATATGTACATTAGTAGCTTTATTGCTTCTTCAGGTAGTTCTTTGAGAATTAGTCCTGTTATCAGGTCATATCCAGGTGATTTTCTTGTATTTAGGTTTTTGATTACTTCTTCAATTTCGGTAATTTTAACTTTTCTGGCAGGAAGACACATCTGGTAGGGTTCATCTGCTATATCTGTAATAAATTTCTCTTCGTTCTCTGGAACCTCTCTCTGGTGCGATTGGAAAACTGACTGAAGATGTTCAGCGAAGGTGTTAGCCCTCTCTTCGTGACTTCGAGACCAGGTGCCATCATTTTTTCTTATCGGTGCTTTAGTTTGTGATTGTGTTTTGAGTTTTTTAGACAATTTCCATAACGAGTAGTTTTTTCTTCAGAGCTAGACAGATTCTCTAGAAAATAGTTTATTTCTTGTTCTTTGTGTTCCTGTAGGACCTTTTTTAATTGACGGGTTGCTCTGTTGTATTTGGTTTTATCATCTGGATCACGGGTGGTCTGCCATCTTTTTCTTAATTGTCTTTTCTCGTATATCATGGTTTTTATATAGAGCGGGTATGAGCCCGGTCTCTTAGCATATGATTTTTCAGGTGAAGCTTCCCATGCGGCTTGTTGAATTTTTACAGTTAGATGTTTGACTGCTTCTTCTATATCTTGCTCAGATTTTAGTGGTAGGTTTAAATTTATACTATTTTTTATTATATCTCTGAATGTATTCCAGTTTGTCCGGCTATTGGATAAAACTAGTGGTTTTGTGATGTGGTGCACCTGTGTACTTAGAGCAATAATGAAGGGAGAGTGATCAGATCAGAGATCGAACAAAGGTTGAACTTTCAAGTAGTTTAGAGAGATACCTTTGACAATACAGAAGTCGATGAGATCAGGCACTTCTCGTGTGTCGGTTGGCCAGTACGTCGGTTGACCCGTGGATGCCGTTAGTAAATTATTGTTTTGGACACTTTTTAATAATTCTCTACCTCGAGAGGTTATGAGTCTTGATACCCAATGAAGGTGTTTAGCATTATAGTCACCAGCAGCTATGAAGCGATTTCCAAGCTTGTTAAAGTATGTCGTGAAGTGTTCTTCTTTAATAATTTTATTTGGTGGACAGTAAACTGCAGATAGTATAAGCTGGCTATTCCAGTCAGTTATTGAGATAGACGTGGCTTGTAAGTTATTAGCTTGATTATTATAAGCTTGATTATTTCATGGTGTCTAATGCTGTTTTTTATAATTATAGCAGTGCCTCCATGGGCTCTTCCTAGAGGGTGTTGAGTTATATATGTTGAGAATTTGGGTATATTGAAGTAACTTTTGTCTGTCATATGTGCCTCAGATTTTAACATAACGTCCAGATCATGCTCTGAAATAAAGGCTTTGACTTCCAGACTATGATTAGTCAGACCATTGGCGCTCCATGTACCAATTTTTAGTTCAGTGTTGAATGCTAAACTTTGTGACCAGTGTCATTAGTATGTCGAACATTTTGTCCATTCTCTCCATCAGTTTTGAGACGACCTGTTCTAAGTTGTTTGTTGGTTGAAATGACATAGGTGGTAAACCTTGTTGTTGTTGAGGTGGGTTAAATTGTTGAGTATTGGAATTTGTTGCTCCTGTAACTTGAGCATAGCTGAGTGTTTGTTGTGGATTCTGCTGAATTGTATCATTTGTTGGTCTCTGTGGTGCTTTTGCGCGTAATGGTGGAAATTTACTTTTTTGTAATTCTTTGTAAACTGAGCAACCTCTGTAGTTTGCAGGGTGATTTTCTTCGCAGTTTACGCATTGGACTTCATTATTTCTTATTTTTCTTGGACATTCTTTGGTTGAGTGAGCGCCTGTGCATTTGACACAACGGGGGCTTCTATGACAGTATTGACGAGTATGTCTAAAGTGCTGGCATCTTTGACATTGTGGTATCTCTCTTTTCGGGTGGGGAGGTTCTACTTTAACTACGGTGTTAAATATTTTACTTATTTGGTACACCTCTTTATTATTTAAATTTGTTTCAAGTTCGATACTAAACAGAGGAAGGCATTCTTTCGTGCCTCTTTTTCTTATGTTCGAGATATTTATGACTGAGTGTCCGAGCTCTGTGAATACCTTTTTCATGTCTTCCAGATCAGTAGAGGGGTGCAGGTTTCTAACCATGACTCGGAATCCTCGGTTTTGTTTTAGCTGATAAGTGTGGAACTGCGTTTTTTTTTTCGGTTATTGCTTTAACAGTTTCTTTGTAATGTTCTGCTGTGTCTAACTGTACTTTAACTTGATTGTCATTCAGGCTTTTTAAGGTGTACTGTTTGGATGCTGTTTTGTCTAATAAATCTTGCAGAGGTTTGATAAATGTTACATGTTGAATGAATATGGGTGGAGGCTTCCTTGATTCTCTGCCAGTTGTTCCGCTATTAGCTTCTTCTTCCGGCTCTTTGTTAGCTTCCTCTTCAGGCTTTTTGTTAGCCTCTTCTTCCGGCTCTTTGTTCAGTGCTGAGAATCTGTTTTCTGTCGCAGCTGATTTTGTTAGCCAGTAGTCTGTTAGAACTGCTTGCTTTTTAATTCGATTGTCAGGACTTTCATTGTTTCGTAGACGCTTTTTGTGCTGTACTGTCTCCCATACTTCTTGATCTTTTGAAGTGCTGGGTTGTATTGATTAAAGTGCTATAATTGGGTTAGATTGTTGTTGATAATTATTTAAAGGTTGGGATAATTGTAGTGGGATTGTAGGATAGGCTGTGTTTGTTGCTAACAGACCTTGAGAGAAACATGGCATGTGCCCTGGTATTTGACTGTAGATCAATGGAGTGTTGGCACCTGGAACGTTTTGGTAGATCGTTTGCTGCATGTGATTTTCCATTTTACGACAATTTTCTAGGTTACTTGGTCTCGTAGATTCATGTCGCAAAATAGTTTTTAGTTCCTGGACTATAAGTCAAATAACACTATTTTGTTGATTTGTACAAACAATTAAAATTATCATTAGGCTTTATTTTTACGTTCTAAATCACTTTCACATTAAAGAACGATAAATTAATTTAAAATGATGGTTTGGTTTTTAATTTAAAACACCTATTATCGAAATCAAGTTTTTGCAATTGATAACGGACAGCCGATAATGACTGTCTCGTTCGAATGTTGAAGAGTGACTTTCAATATTGTGAAAAATAAAGCTACTTTACTCTTGAGTGAAATTCAAACTTTTTGACACACCTCGTATAACATTCAAAAAATTTGATATTTGATGGTTAAATCATAGGTTTTGGACTATGCAGAGCTTTTTATTAAGAATAACTTTTTTTCGTAAAATTAATAATAAAAAAGTTTTCCATATGGATACAACTTACAGGGACATACTTTATAAATAAAAGGTTTATAGCACTTTCTTGAAATATTCTAAAAAGTATAGTGAACTCTCCCTTGAACGGACAGTAGTTGATCCGCATAAAGTGTCGGTTTAAAGGAGGTGTCCGTTGTAGAGAAAAAAAATATGTTAACTTAAAATTCTTAAAAATAAGTACCTACATGTAAAGCTGGTTCCAAAAAAAACTGATACTTAAACTGAGTCTTAAAACGTATTCTAATGAAAATTGGTCATTCCTTATAAAGTATGTAGAATAAGTAGGATAGAAAATGTTAAGTAGATAGGTATAGGAAAATATATTGTAAAATAAATGAGCAAAATTGGTGAATCGGCGAATGAGCCTTGAAGGGCCCGTAGTCATACAACTCTAAAGGAAAAAAAAAAAAATGAAAATTGAGCAGTGTACTTTCTTCTTCTCCTTCTTTTTGTTTTTGGTCTCGCTGCAAGGCAATTACTAGCACAATTTATAGGCGATATTGATGTAGTCTGGCTCTAAGCCATATCAAGATCGCTGACTATGTTCTTGTAAAAAGCTTTTGATGAGGTGTGATATAATGAATATGAGATTAATTATATTTAATTTATTATATTTTGAAGGATAAATACTCATTATTTACATACTGTCACTGTCACTGCCAAATCTTAAAATTTGTCAGATAACTTCAACCTCAAAAAATGGCTGTTTGTTTATTTTATTATTTGTTTGTCATAATAAATATAATATAATGACAGACCAATTATACACTGCTCAAAATGATCAAATCTTACTACGAAGGGTCGTATCAGTTTTTTTAGGAACCAGCTGTACATATGTATGTACAGTCCGTCTAATTTACTTACCGTTGCACGTCATTATCTACCCCAGAGATCTAAGTTGACATAGTTGCCAAAGTATAAAAAAATCCTGAATCCATTTTAAATCAAATAGATTACACCCCCTCCGTGGCTCAGGGGTAAGAGCGCCTACCTTTGGATCGAAAAATCTGAAAGGTCGTGAGTTCGAATCTCACCAGGGTCAGAAATTTTTCGTTTATTATAAATTAATAAATGAAAATAGTTTCTGTCCTTGTGGGATCGGTACTCACCGGAGGGACCGCAGACGTTCGGATACAATTAGCGTCTCTTTGCAAAGACAATGACGTCGACTTTGCAAAGTAACAAGACACTTACTCAACACACACACTACACGTGACACTAGGTACCTAACTGTAAAAATTTACCGTACCTACCATGCCAATGGCCATTAGTTGTCGAGGCATTAGCTAAAAAAAAAATAGATTACATAATTATTGTAAACGTGGATTAGACAACAAAACGAATTAATATTCAATGTAGATAAATAAAAACTTTAATGTCCGACTGGCTTATTATTTGACAAAAAATGACATTATTTCGAAGTCTATTAAGTACGATATAACGTTAAAATTTAACGAAAATCCGATAAACATATGCTTTGAATAATGAAAAAATTAAGAATTATAGTTAATGAAATTGGAGTAAAATAGTAATATAACAGTTTGAACAAGACATTGGGCAAACTCAGTTCGGATTTAGAAATGCTCAAGGAACCAGAGAAGCATTATTTGCAGTAAATGTGCAGATGTTTAGATGTAAACCAGGACATCTATGTCTGCTTCCTAGATTATAACAATAGACGAAGCAACGAAGCATTAAACCTAGGAATTTTGTGCAGTAAGATGAATCGTCATGCAACTTTTTGCATTCGATTAGAGAGACTGTCAAGCAACTTTGTGAACTTAATTCATCTAGGGCAAAAATTTTTGTGCATAAGAAAATGCATTTTAAAAGTGCATCTCGAAGAGGTGAAAATGAAAAATTTAGAACTTGGACAATATTGATGGAAATGAGTTGAATTTTTATAATTGGGGGTTTTGGGGATCGCTGAGCACGAATTTCATATCGGCGATGGTCTCCAAGGTACCTGGTGCCCACGGTGGAACGCGTCGCCAAGAGTTTTACGTTATAATCATTAAAGATCAGTCAATATCCATTACTCGGGGGGTTTTTGGGGTCGCCGGCCACGAATTTAATGTTGGCGATGGTCTCCAAGATACCTGGTGCCCAGGGTGGAACTCGTCGCCTGGAGTTTTATGTTATAATCATTCAAAATCAGTCAATAACCATTACTCTGAGGGTTTTGGGGGTCGCTGAACAAGAGTTTCATGTGGTCGATGGTCTCCAAGATACCTGGTGCCCAGGGTGGAGCTCGTCGTCTGGAGTATTATGCTATAAATATTCCAAATCATTTAAAACCATTACTCGGGGGGTTTTGGGGGTCGCTGAACATGAATTTCATGACGGTGATGGTCTCCAAGGTACCTGGTGTCCAGGGTGGAACTCGTCGCCTGGAGTTTTATGGTATAATCATACAAAATCAGTCAATAACCATTACTATGAAGGTTTTAGGGGTCGCTGGGCACCAATTTCATGTTGGCGGTGGTCTTCAAGGTAGGTATACAATAATCTAAAAAATACGTGTTAAATTAAATGTTAGTGCACGTATTCATAATCAATTAATTTGTATAATATAATGAAAAAATTAATAAAAAAGTAAAATAAAATAAAAAAATATATTTACTTACTTAAAGTTACACAAATTTCTCTCTTCCGCAATTTCGAAAACCAAAATTATAAAACAGCGCCAGCTATAGACTGTAGATAATGAAAATTCCTTTAATACCAATCTTAAATGGCTTGATATTATAATATTATTATTTATTCTGTAATTAACAAAACTAATAAGTATAAAATATATGACTTTTTCAAAACACCAACATTAAAAACTTACTTTGCTTTAAATACAGTATCACTTTTTAGATGTTTTTTTTTATAATTAATTAAAAATTTAAAAAGAACAGAACTACATAAAAGTGTAGCTTGGAGGTATTCACATATATGCTATGCTTTGTTTTTAAACCAGGATCAGTCAAATTAAAAGACAGATTCACACCCAAGAAAGTCAATAGAAAAATCACCATATACATCTTTCTTTTTGGTTGATCATATCGGCCTTCGACGGTAATCCATCAACATTACATTATACTAATACGTCGCTAAAGAGTTCTAAAAACCACTGTTTTTTTTTATATAAAAGCAGACTAGAAATCTAAAAATTAACATAATACCGCAGAAAACACAAAAAATCGCTGATATAACTTAATTACCCTTGAAATGCCAATTATTTCATAATTTCGCAAATGTCATTAGTGTCAAAATATAACGACAACTGCTTTAAAAGCGACAAAATTTTAAAATAATTTTTAAATAGGTAGGTAGTCCTGTCGCCAGGGGGGGTACAACGGCCTCCTTAATTCAGATGGACTTACCCAAGTTTTTTTTATATATTTTGACCCGTAGAATACGAATTTTTTGGGTAACAGTTGATCCGGATGTCGATAAGATTGTTATAGACAAAGAACTTGAGGACTTACATAACAGCGATTTCTCGCAAAACAAAACATATTTTTGTATTTTTTGGGTCATTTTAAGCAAAAAATATTCCTACAAGTTTTTTCGTAGAATGCATAGTTTTCGAGATAACCGCGGTTGAACTTTCAAAAAATCGAAAAATTGCAATTTTTGAACCCGAATAACTTTTGATTAAAAAATAAAGTAGCAATTCTGCTTACTGCATTTGAAAGTTTAAGTAAAATTATATCGGTTTTGATTATTTGCATTGCTAAAAATTAATTTTTTCACTGCTGAACAAAGCTATAAACACATAGTGTTTCCCGTGCCTAATACATGCGTTTTAACCCATGCTACGTAGAAATTGCCTCGCTTTCACTTGTAGCTACTCTACCTACTCGTTAGATTTTAAATGAGAAATCATTGAAAACATCACTCACGCACTAGGTGTTTATAGCTTTGTTTACCAATAAAATAATAAATTTTTAGCAATGAAAATAATCAAAACCGATATAATTTGACTTAAACTTTCAAATGCGGTAAGCAGAATTGCTACTTTATTTTTTAATCAAAAGTTATTCGGGTTCAAAAATTGCAATTTTTCGATTTTTTGAAAGTTCAACCGCGGTTATCTCGAAAACTATGCATCCTACGAAAAAACTTGTCAGAGCATTTTTTGCCTAGAATGACCCAAAAAATACAAAAAGATGCTTTGTTTTGCGAGAAATCACTGTTATGTAATTCCTCAAGTTACCCAAAAACTTCGTATTCTACGGGTCAAAATAAATAAAAAAAACTTGGGTAAGTCCATCTGAATTAAGGAGGCCGTTGTACCCCCCCTGGCGACAGGACTAAGGTAATTTTTTAGGATATAATATAAAAGTGTTTTAAGAAAAATTATTAATGAAAAATATATTTAGCGACCCCCAGAACACCGAAGTAATGGATATTGACTGATTTTGAATAAATATAACATAAAACTGCAAGCAACGAGTTCCACCCTAGGCACCAGGTACTTTGGAGACCATCGCCGACATGAAATTCGTACTAAGCGACCCCCAAAACCCCCAGATTATTGGTTTTTCACTGATTTTGAATAATTATGACATAAAACTCCAGGCGACGAGTTGCATCCTGGGAACCAGGTACCTTGGAGACCACCGCCGACATTAAATTGTGTTTAGCGACTCCAAAAACCCCCTGAGTAATGGATATTGACTGACTTTTAATGGTTATAAACATAAAACGCTAGGCAACGAGTTCCAACCCTTGGCACCAGGTACCTTGGGCACCATCGCCGACATGAAATTCGTACTCAGGGACCCTCAAAACCACCAAGGTAATAGTTTTTGACTAATTTTGAATAATTATAACTATAAACTCCTGGCGACGAGTTCCACTTTAAGCACCAGGTATCTTGGAGACCATCGCCGACATTAAATTAGTGGTCAGCGACCCCAAAAACCGCCGTGTAATGGATATTGACTGATTTTTAATTACTATAACATAAAACTCCAGACGACGAGTTCTACACTGGGCACCAGGTACCTTGGAGATGGAGACCATCGCCGACATGAAATTCGTACTCAGCGACCCCCAAAACCCCAGGGTAATAGTTTTTGGCTGATTTTGGATAATTATAACTAAAAACTCTAGGCGACGAGTTCCACCCTGGGCACCAGGTATCTTGGATGCCATCGCCAACATTAAATTCGTGGTCGGCGACCCCAGAAACCCCCCGACTAATGAATATTGACTGATTTTTAATGATTATAACATAAAACTCTAGGCGACAAGTTTTACTGTAGGCACCAGGTACCTTGGAGACCATCGCCGATATGAAATTCGTGCTCAGCGATCCCCAAAACCCCCGAGTATAAAAATTCAACTTATTTCCGTCAATATTTCCCAAGTTCTAAATTTTTCATTTTCATCTCTTCGAGATGCACTTTTAAAATGCGTTTTCTTTTGTACAAAAATTTTTGCCCTAGATGAATTTAGTTCACAAAGTTGGCTCATACTCTCTTTAATCGAATGCAAAAAGTTCCATGACGATTCATCTTACTGCACAAAATTTCTAGGTTTTGGGCTTTTTAGTGCTTCGTTGCTTCGTCTACAAGGCATTCGATACGGTGAAACATAATCCGTTAATAAAACTACTGAGAAAAAAGAACATCGACACACGGGATATAATAATAATAAATAATCTGTATTATGAACAAGAAGCTGTCATAAAAATAAATAATTTTTTGGGACAGGGATGTGTCTTGTCGCCATCACTGTTTAATGCATACTCCGAAGAAATATTCAAAAAAGCATTAGAAGATGAAGTAGCAGGCATAAAAATAAATGGCCTTCCCATGACACAATACTAATAGCAGAAACTCTTACAGATCTACAAAGAATTTTAGATAAGGTTGTTGCAACGAGTGAAGAATTTGGTCTGTCACTAAATGCAAAGAAAACGAAATTCATGGTTATATCAAAGAAAAATATTAGAAACATAAATCTACACGTAAATAATAAGACGATAGAACGAGTTCAGAATTATAACTATTTAGGGAAAAACATTAGTGAAACAAACGAGTATACCAAAGAAATCCGAATTAGAATAGAAAAGGCTAGAAGTGCATTCACTAATATGAAACAAATATTATGTAGTAGAGACCTCAGCCTAAATCTTAGAAAGCGAGTACTAAAATATTATGTATTTTCTGTTCTTTTGTATGGTGTGGAGACATGGACTCTCAATAAAAAATGCCTTAATAGATTGGAAACATTTGAGATGTGGACGTATCGAAGAATGCTGAGAATCTCCTGGACAGACAGAATAACCAATGAGAAAGTAAAGGAGAATCCAGAACAGCAGGGAGATACTGGATTCCCTCAAAATAAGAAAACTTCAATACTTGGGTCATATAATACGTGGTGACCGATATGAACTCCTAAAATTAATTTTGCAGGGAAAGATTCCAGGAAGGCGCAGCATAGTTAGGAGAAAAATGTCCTGTCTGAAAAATCTTAGAGAATGGTTTGGATGCAGCTCAACTGAATTTTTTTGGGCTGTAGTGTCAAAAGTGAGAATAGCAATGATGATTGCCAACCTTCGTCACGAAGATGGCACGTAAAGAAGAAGAAGCTCAGAGATTATTTTTGCTCTAATCTAGAATATATTAATTTTTATTTATTTCTTATTTATTTTTTGCAGTTATTACTACGTTGTAATATAAAAATATATACAGGGTGAGGCAGATAAAGGGACAATTAGAAATATTTCGAGAACTTAAGGTAACTGAATCATGAAAATTGAAATCAAGGGGTTTTGAAAAGTGAACCATTTAATGAAAATATTTTCATCTATTTTCTTCCGGTTATACTGGAAGTTGTTTAAAATTTCGATTTTTTTTAAATAGGATACCCTATATATTTTAACACTTTTGGATTTTCTTTGATATATTCGTTCTTAAAATATGACGTTTTGTAATATGTATTATATAGGGTAGTTTAAAAGATAATTAAGGTTTTTTTTTATTAATTTCGTAGCAAGATTCACACCCTGTAGAATTGTACTGATTTGACATTAAAAACTCTATTTATGTTCAAATAATTTTTAATATAGTCTACAATTATTAATAGAGATAAATGTTCAATTTTAGTATACAGGGTTGGTCGAAACTCTGAATGAATATTTTCTGAGTTTTCTTAAATGGAATACCCTATACTTTAGTATTGAAATGAAATGATATTTTATTGTAATTTTTTATTTTTAAGCATTCTCTTTACCTAACTCCTTTACAAGTCAAAGTTTTCAGTTTAATAAAATACAAAATAATATTAAATTAAAAAATTCATTAGGACCATTTTTCTGGTCACACCTCGGTAGATTCTAAAGCAAAAGAAGATGAGGGAATTCTATGATTTGCATTTCGTATCCCATCTGTCCACCGTGGAAAAATTCCAACAAAAAATGGACCCTACACACTCAGATACAAGTAATACTAATAGAAATAAAAATAAATAAGCATTTTTATTTCGTTGTAACATAAAGCCAAATCCATAGCTTATATTCCAGTTCGCTTAGAGAGCGCTATTAGCACTCTGACCGGTTTCAAAACCCGTTAGTTTATCATCAGAGAATGCATATGGGTGATTCGCCAAAATAGACGGCAATTTCGAGGTAGAGAAATTTAATTTAAAACATGGTTTAGAATTAGTTCATTTTTAAATATTTTTTATAAAATGAGCTAGTCAACTTACCCATGACACCAGCAGAGATCATTTTTAAATATTTTCCAAAAAACGGAAATGCTGTGACTTCGGAGTTGACAAGTGTCCACGGTGTTGACGTAATTCTCTGTTAATTGAAATTTATGATCGTAACAATTAAATAAAAACTGTTATGTAATAAAACTATACAAAACACTTCCATTTTGATATAAAGTACTACAGAAAAACATGAGAAATAGGTAAAATATCAATTGCGTCGGAGTTGATTTAGACCGGCCTTCGTGTTGACAAAACTTTCCAATATGTAGCCGTGTCTTTTCCGTTAAACTTCAAAAATCTAATCTGCTTTTGAACACAATCTTGGCATTTTCTTTCTACACATTTTTCTGTCTTTTCTCCATTTTCTCCATGTCAACATAATTATTTGTTATCCGCTTCCACACATGAGCTCCATGTTTTCACATAATGTGCCTACATAGACAGCAGATGTCTCTTTTATCAACATTAGAGAAGGCTACCCAAAATGGTATATTCTTACAGAAATAAGCATAGCTGCATAAAAAATTACTTTCTTCCATAAAATCTTTATTTAACGATTTTGGGGACTTTCGCCTTCATTTTTCCGTCGTACTCCAGTGTATACGAGCCATTTTCTATAAAAAGAAGATAATTACCAAACCGACCGAAACATATTGACAGTTTACCCAGTAACCCTTTTCCTATATGAGACTAAATTAAATTGTATTTTTTTAGTTTAAGAATGACCATTCACACACTTTAAACAACTCCGAGGCACGTTCGTCAACTCCGAGGCACGACTGGGCTTCGGAGTTGATTGCTTCGGTGTTGATGATTTCATACATTTTTAATTCTACTTTCCACAAAATATTGAAAATAATTCTGCTTTATTCATCGTGTGTCAAAAAAACTTTATATCGCATACTAAGAAGAAAAACATATTAAAAAATTAGCAAAATTAAGCTTTTACGAAGGCTTCGGTGTTGACTGTATAAAAACATACGCTTATCATAAGACACCTTGAAAAATTTTCTATGGCTTAACCATATTATGTTCGTCCACTTTCTTCCACAATTTGGGTTAGACTGAAGCGTTCCTCTCTTGTCAAGCTGCCTGCCATACAGTATAGTGCAGTTTGGCCTAAATTTTCATATACAGTCGAACCCGCTTATTGGAATAGCCTTCGTGCCAAGCAAAAATATTCTTATAACCGGGATATTCTAATAACCGATCATTGGTGGCCAGCCGTAATAAGTGTACCGAATGTACGTAATAATAGTACATACTATGTTAATATGTATATTTATATTGTTTTAGGTCTTTTTATGTCAATAATACAATAGCGTAACGTATTTATTAAAAAATCAAATTACATTATATTATGTGGATGCATACAGTAATTAACATGAAATGTATGCAATCTATAGATTATGTAAAAATTTTCGTATTAAAATACATAATATACTTAATAAGAAAATTATTTATTTAGTCTTGAAAAATAATCGGTAATTGTAGCTTGTTTTTTTGTTACATAAAATACTAGTCACTTTTGTTGCTCTGAATTATAAAAATTAGAAAAATTTACAATGGTTTGGCCATCCCGGAAACGTTTTATAACTTTACAAGCGATTAGGATGGGCGAACTGTTTCTTAAGAATTTTTAACAGGCAGCTGGATGGCAAATATGTATAGTGTGTAGACAAAGGAAATTATTTTACGACTGATTTTGTCGAAAACGATTGAATTGGTACTCATAATAACGCAATAAAATATTTATTACCTATCTGACAAACCCAAATAATATAAATAAAACAGCACTACTTACAGGCCTTCGAAGAAGTCCTTGGCTAGAAACCATAGTACAAGACATAATTTAAATTTTTAGGAAATTCGATATTGTAGGTAAAAATTTATTCGTTGACCTGAAACATAATATTCTTATAAGCGGTATTCCCTTATTAATACGTATTCCAATAAACGGATAAATTTCTTAAGGAGTAAATGGAAACGTTTCGGGACCTCGAATTTATATTCCATAAACCGGGATATTCTTATAACCGGTACTCTAATAAGCGGGTTCGACTGTATTTTCATGAGGCCTCGGTGTTGATGCAGAAAGTTGTTTACAGTTTTTAGTAGTAGATTTTTATGGTTTAATTTTAAAATGAAAATTATTAATTTGACAGTTCTAAATTACATTGGGTTTTTAATTAATTATTGATAAAATAATCTGCACTTTTATAACTTTTCAGTGTGTAATACTATAAAACAGATCAAAAACCAAGGTGGGTTACAGCCTCGGAGTTGATATTTTGACATTAAAATTGCATAGAATGCTTGTAAAAATACTTTTTTTTTTTAATTAATGTTAAGTGGCGTACATTCATATATTGTATAACTTAACTTTGGCAACACAATTTGAAATACAGTATGTAAAGGACTTAAGAAAAAAGCGAGTTACACAATATGCCGCTTATTTTGGCGAACCACCCATATACTGACAAACATATAAAACAAATTGAAATAATTCAGATGACTAGCTTCGAATTGCAACTAACGAAATGGCCTGGGTATCATAATCTGCTAGATACAATTCAAAGTTTTCAATTTGATAATATGTATATAAAATAATATTAAATTAAAAACATTATTGGGACCATTTTTTAGGTTACACCTCCGTGGCTTCTAAAAATGCAAGGCAAGCGGATGCTGTAGCAAAAGAAGATGAGAGAATTCTATGATTCTGTATAATAAAATTAAATATTTCGATGTATTAATAATTTTTAACAATAGAAAACTATATAAAAAGTAATTTAAAGATAAATAGAGTTTTTGATGTCAAATCACTACAATTCTACATGGTGTGAATGTTGCTAAGAAATTAATAATAAAACGTAATTACCTTTTAAACT
The DNA here is from genome assembly GCF_917563875.1 of Diabrotica virgifera virgifera. Taxonomy (NCBI): domain Eukaryota; kingdom Metazoa; phylum Arthropoda; class Insecta; order Coleoptera; family Chrysomelidae; genus Diabrotica; species Diabrotica virgifera. The sequence goes on along the minus strand of NC_065445.1, from coordinate 181,529,868 downwards.
GCCCTGTTTAATATTACATATATAAAAACCTCATATTTTTATGTAAAAACTCAAACAATATACATACTAGGTTTCCCATTCAAAAACGAAGTTATAAGCAACTTCCGATAAAAATTATTCAGTTGAGTCCGCGAGTCTTTACCCGTGCGTCATCATTTAAAGCATACGAAATAAGTCGGAAATTTACTAAACGCAACGGCAAGTGGATATTATTCCGATCACGGGTTATAGTATAAAATTTGACGTTATCAAATAAATAGAATGTCAAAATTAAGTTGTGCTTTAAAATTTTGGTGCATAATTGCAGCTACATTTAAAGTAGCTTAATAAATTATTTTATTATCATTGATTAATAAATAAATAAACAATTTATAAAAAAATTCAATAACATATTTTCTTTTTGTTATTTTATTCACTTTGGCGGAACCTTAAACACAAGCATTTAACTGTGCCAAAAATGAGGTTAGCTTTGTACGTTGTCAAAATTTATCGTAAAATAACATACACTTATCAAACAATTTCTAACTCCAATATAAAATTTGTTGTGAAAACAACTGTTTGTATACTATAAAAAACTTCAAAATGCAAAAATTTGACAGAATAACAGCAAAAAATTCAACAAACTGACAGCCACAAAAGTAAACAAACCAAAACGTCAGAAATTGTACTTAAAATATGTGAAGACATCCCCAATCGTCTTTCTTTGTACCTATCTCTTTTCAATGCACTGAGTCTAAATCGTTCATAAAAATAACATGTGTTTTTACTTAATAACAGACGGCAGCTGGTTTGTCATTAATTTCATGCGTGGAAGAGAATGATGCTAAATAAAAGTATGTGTTTTATCTCGCCAGGTATTAATGATGCACGAGTAAAGACTCGCGGACTCAACTGTACAACCGGAAGTAGAAGATAAATGAAAATATTTTCATTAAATAGTTCACTCTTCAAGACCCCTTAATTCCAATTTTCATGATTTAGTCACCTTTAGTTATCAATATATTTCTAATTGGCCCTTTATCTGCCTTACCCTGTATACGGATACTTACAAATTGTAACTAAATTTGTAAATATCCATATAAATGCAATTAAACTATTGTAAGGTAATATAAAACAAACACTATCCAATCAGTGTTCTAATTGATTTATAATACCATCACAGTATTCACGCTTTTACACCTGTCGACAAAATCATAACACTTAAAAAGTCTTCTAATCGGAAGTATCGCCCCATTTATTACTCATTAGTTAACAGCAATCACTTTCTGATTAATTTTAAACAATCAAAAGACCAAAAACTAAATAAAACAAAGCAATATTGAAAGACTTTTGACCAATGAGTAAAAACTACTTCATAATCTGATTTACAATGGTGCGTGCAAAGAGTCACATGGTATTCTCTATACTGGGGGGTAAGTAATATAATTTATAATTTTCATATATTTACAGAGAAATCGGAATAATGGATTTAATAAATTTAGTCGCTGAATAATTCTTAACCCGGCATTGGTCGCTAGGTACAATCGGAAAAATGAAAGAATACCCATACCCATGAACGATCACATCAATCACTTATTTTGTATTTGCTGTTTTTCTATAACAAACGTTTGTTATTTATAGAAAAAGACATCAAATACAAAATAAGTGATTAATGTGATCGTTCATGGGTATTCTTTAATTTTTTCAACTGTAGGTTTGTACGCGAGTGGTCGCGCGTGAGATTTTCTCTCACATATCCAACTTTTGCATTTCTTTACAAAATTTTACAAAAAAGATGAGGCTTCGTCAACGATGAAGCCATTTGTTTAAAAAGATACGACGTTTTTCTGTTTTATTATTATTACCTGTTTATAAAATGTGACTGTTGATGCCGCCAATATTTAACATTGAAAAAGATATGGTAAGTGACATCCACAACTAACCCGTGAAACAGAATATAGGGATTTCATATCATCGACCACATTCACGGCGGCTTTTATTACATTATAAAAGGGTATTATTTCAGGTTTTAAGTGGAAAAATAAAAATCATTTTTATACACAGTTGGTGGCGCCGCGCCGCACCGGTGGGCGCGCGATGACAGAATCTCTCACATGAAGCGCACTGACTCAACAATGTGGTGATACTAAGTAAACTGAGTCACTTTCTGAGCGGACGAGTCTATCAGATTGTCGAGGGAGGATAGTTAGGACACTAGAAGGAACTACAGCTCCTATAATTTTCCAGAAAAAAAGTTGTGCGCAATTTTCTGCAACCGTGAGAGAAAATCTCATATATACCCCATTCAACGAATATACGACCCTCTAGGATTAACGCGACAACGAATATTTTACTGTGCAAAATATGAAGAACGAAAGTAAATTGCAAATTATATTGTTGTTTATTGGAGTAATTATTAGAGCAAAATACTTTCGTACTTCTTATGTTGCACACTAAAATATTCGTTTTCGCAATAATCCAAAACAGTCCTATATTTGTGGAATACACCATAGCGACCACTGCCGGGTTAAGTGAATACATTTTAGAAATCCCGTAATTTCTGGAAAGGTAGGTTTTCAAAAAGTTATTGTCTATATACAGGGTGATTGATTAGTAGGGTAAAGCTCAATAGCTCCGCTATAGTAATAGATAGCAATAAAAATTAATAACAAAAATTTTAGCCACCTTTGAGCTTCACATTACAAAATTAGTTATAATCTTACAGGGTATTCGATAACACAGTGGCAGACCAAACTTACGTTTTTTTAAATGGAACACCCTATATTTTATTTTAAATTCGAAATCCTGTTAACTTCTCCATCACAAAAATATAAAGGTTTATTATGTTATACAGGGTATTTACAAAGTTATAACCAATTTTATATGAAAATCTTAACAAGTTCAACTCCTGTATAAATAAAAATAAGCAAAAGAACAATGGTTTATTAATGCCATATTTTTTAACGTATTGTCAAAATTTTCAAGAATGGTCGATATTACTAATTTTCTTTATATCAAATACAGGGTGAGACAAAACGCAAGTACATTATTTTCTCAGTAATTTTAAATGGAACATCCTGTATTTTAAATCACAATTGAAAAGTACCATTACCGTACTTTAATTTTTAGATAACATTCCCTATGTCTAAATTTATTAGTTTTCGAGATATTTTCATTTTTCAATGGACCAGTGTAGCGTGGCCACTAGTGATGTTGATTATAGTTACTTTCGAGTATTCGTTACTAATCGTTACTTTTGTATAAAGTAATCGTTTACAGTATTCGTTACTTTGATTACTATGATTACTTTTCTAATTGAGTGCCGGTAATCATATCGAGAATCGTATTTCTCAGTAGGTAGGTATTTTGTATAGGTATTCCGATATAACAACGACCTTCACCGATCTGTTTAAGGGGTGTCGTTGCAGATGCGGTCGTAGCATTTGCGATCACGGCTGTTATTGTTGCATTTGCGGTCATACAAAAATATGTTGATTTTATCGTTGCATGTGCGGTCATTGCCTAATAAACAAATAATATTTTTACCTTTTTCTACCACTATCACATGAATAATTCTATAAAACCAAATTTTTGTAAGATTTAAATATTATTTACCATAGACGTTGATAAGAGGAGAAAATGCTTACTAATAATTTTATTACGGCAAAAAGTATTTTGATATAAAAAACTTGCTTCTTTTGAGAGTTTAGTGAGATTATGTGCACTAATTAAACAAAATGAAGATAGTTGATTTAATAAACCAGGGGTCGGTTTTCGTTACCTATTGCTAGAAATATAGATAAGCGGATTAAAATATTTCAATAGGGTCGACCGGACCTGCTAATAACTCGGGTGGTTACTAATTTACGTTACGACCTTCTTACATTTCTAGCTTTTAAGTAAAATGTCTGATCGCAAGTGCAACATTACCTGCCAAAATATTTTGGATTTACCGCTTTTGCAACGAAAATTACCTTGACCGCATATGCAACGACCGCATCTGGACCTATTTCGTTTAAGGGATAAAAATGATTTAATTACTATGATTACTTTTGTCTTTGAGTATCGGTAATCATATCGAGAATCATATTTCTCAGTAGGTAGGTCTCCATAGGTATTCCGGTATAACGACCTTCACCAATCTGTTTAAGAGATAAAAATGATTTGATTACTATAATTACTTTTGTATTTGAGTACTGGTAATCATATCGAGAATCGTATTTCTCAGTAGGTAGGTATTTTGTATTTTGTATAGGTATAGATATAGATCTAGATAAAAATATAGGGTAGTCGCATTCGATCTTTGTTAATGACATACATTACATATTTTACCCCCATTATACCTTCCTCTGTTTCATCTTCTATCTTCTCCTCACCCTCACAGTGTGAGGCTCCGAGGCTCACACCCTTAAAACGCTTCATACCGATAACGATATTCGATAACACTCGTAAAATACCGGTCCCGTCCGTTACTCGCTGAGATACGATTGGTAGAAAGTAATCATGGTTGTAGATACAATAGTCGTTACTCGCTCTGATACGATTGGTACGAAGTAATCAGAGTAACCAAAGTAGATACAATAGTCGTTACTCGCTCTGATATGATTGGTACTAAGTAATCAGAGTAATCAAAGTAGATACAATAATCGTTACTCGCTCTGATACGATTGGTACGAAGTAATCAAAGTAACGATTTGCCTCTCTGTATAGTAAGCGTTACTTTCGGTATTCGTAAGTAACGAGTACTTTGTAACGAATAGATACTTTTTCAACATCTCTAGTGGCCACCCAAATCACCAGAATTTAATAAACTGGACTGATTTTTTTGAGGTTACGTTAATAATGAAGTTTATAAAATACCTCCAACAACAAGTGATGAGATGAAAAATAGAATACAAAGTGTATTTCGATGTGTTAATTTACAAATGCTCCGTAGAGTAAGTAGCTCATTCAATGATCGTTTTTAGGCGTACATAAATGTGTTAGGAGATAATTTTGAACAACTTATGTAATTAAATATTAAAAATATTTTATTAAAAGTAGCTTCTAATTTTTTCAAACATGTTTTTTTGCTAAATGTATTACTGATAAATTATGTTTTGTTTTTTATTTGTTACATTGTTAGGTACATTTACATACTGTGTATGTAGTAATATGTAAATTTCATGTAAAAGTAGTAATATTGTATTTTGTGTGTGTGTTTTTTTTGTAAAATTTATTACTAATTTTCTTTGTTTATTTGTTGCATTTACATAAAAAGATATTTTTTAATTGCTTCAAAAATGTTGCATATAGTGGTTCTGTTTTTGTTTGTAAAATGTATTACTAATAAATTATTTTTATTTCTTTATTTGCTACAGTGTTACATTGATTACCGGATTGATAATCGGTAATCTTCAATTGTCAATTCAGTCATGGCTTACTTAAAATTTAGATAAATTTAAACACCTAAAATAATTTGCTCTGAAAAATTAAAACATCTCGAAAACTAATAAATTTGGGCATAGGGAATGTTATATAAAAATTAAAGTACGTTAATGTTACTTTTCAATAATGATATAAAATACAGGATGTTCCTTTTAACATTACTGAGACAATAATGTACTTGCGTTTTGACTCACCCTGTATTTGATATAAAGAAAATTAGCAGTATCAACAATTCTTAAAAAATTTGACAATAAATAAAAATATGGCATTAATAAACCATTGCTGTTGTGCTAATTTTTATTTATACAGGGAGTTGAACTTGTTACGATTTTCATACAAAATTGGTTATAACTTTGTAAATACCCTGTATAACATTACAAACCTTTATATTTTTGTGATGGAGAAATTAACAGGATTTCGAATATAAAATAAAATATAGGGTGCTCTATTTAAAGAAACAAAAGTTAGGTCTGCCACTGTGTTATCGAACACCCTGTAACATTCTAACTAATTTTGTAATGTGAAGCTCAAAGGTGGCTAAAATTTGTGTTATCAACTTTTATTGCTATCTATTACTATAGCGAAGCTATTGAGCTTTACCCTACTAATCAATCACCCTGTATTCTTGAATACATTCTTGTTTTGTTTTGTAAAAAATTACTTTACTTTTTCGTGTATGGGGTCACAATTATGTATTCTCCTCCATTCGTCCATTTATTAGTACCTATTTATTTAGCGTATGGCTATTACATCACAGTTTTTGTATACATATAAATAACAAGAACAGTACATTCAGTCCAAGTAATGAAGCTTAAAATAGGACAAAACCTCGCAATTTTTACAGAATGGATCGATTTCCTTGAAAATTTGAGAATAAGTAGTGGATAGTCCAAGGATCAAAATCTATATGAGGCCGAGAGGCGCTTTTACCATGGGGGTGGTTGCCACCCCATCTTGTGGGTGGAAATTTCTTATTTTATTTTGACCGTAAAAGTTGGTAAAAACATTAATTCTAAGCAAAAAACGTTCTATACATTTTTTTGATAAAATTAATAGTTTTCGATTTATTTGCTATCGAATGTGTTAGTTTTATATCGAAAAAATCAATATTTTTAATCAGTTTTCTGCTAATAACTCAAAAAGTTTTCGTTTTATCAAAACCACTATGCTTAACAAAAATGTACCTTTTGAAAAAAATAAACAAAACTGTTTTTCTAATTTTCTTTAAGACCAATAGTAATCGAGCTATATTTTATTATATGTTAGCTATTCTTCGTCAAATGCTAAATATTGTAGTTTCAAAGTCAAAACACGGGAAAACTGTGCATTTTCGAGGATAACTTTTTAAAACTAATTTAAAGTATTTAAAAATGTCTATCTCCAGGAATAAAAAAATAGTCTCTAGCTCAAAAATTAAGTGACTTTTAATAAAAAGAATGTCAGTCCCTATTTTTTTAGCGAAAAAATGATCGGAAACTTCCCCCTACTTACCACCCTAATTAAAATTAGTCCTTAACCTTATTTGGTCTTCTTTATTTAGGTATTAATAATAGGTTCTATAGGTTTGACCGGTTTAGAATGATTAGTTTTTAAAAAAATGGAGTTAAAAGCGAATAACGAATTTTTGTAGTTTGGTAAAAAATGCCTTTTTCTTCAGAATAGAAAGATTAGCATCAGATATACGAAAAAATATTTACATATAAAAGTGTAGCTTATTTAATTCCCAAGAACTTGGTTTGCAAAAAATTTTTTTACGTCAAAAATTGAGTGAACTATTGGCAATTGAATCTTGTAATAACATGCAAAAACCACTTTTGCCAACCCTTTCAAAGGCACCTCTTTTTGTGGCTGAGGATTTTAAAGGGATTTCATATTAACAGCCTTATAGACCTTGTAAGAACCTACAAAATTATTTTTTAACAAACTTTCTAGGATAAAAAATAAAAAAGTTACATTTAAAAAATCAATATTTTTTTTGAAAAAAAAAGGAGAAATCCAATTGGAAGCATAATAATGTAAGTTAGCGGTGTGCCGCTAGCGGTGTGTTAGCGGCAATTGGCCTTATTTACGCTTCTTTATTTATGTATTAATCATAGATTACAGAAGTTTGGCTGACTTACAATGATTAGTTTTTATAAATCTGGAGTTAAAAGCGAATAACGAATTTTTGTAGTTTGGTAGAAAATGCCATTTTCTTCAGAATAGAAAGATCAGCATCAGAGATACGAAAAAATGTTTAAATATGAACTTATAGGTTATCTAATTCCCAAGAACTTGGTTTGAAAAAAAAATGTCTACGGTAAAAATTGAGTGAATCGGAAATCAGTATAATATCGAAAAACATTGATTTTTTCGAATAAAAACTAACACTTTCGATAGCGAATAAATCGAAAACTATTAATTTTATCAAAAAAATGTATAGAGCATTTTTTGCTTGAAATGAACGTTTTTATCAACTTTTGCGGTCAAAATATAATAAAAAATTTCCACCCCCGAGATGGGGTGGCAACCACCCCCATGGTAAAAGCTCCTTTCAGTATCATATAGATTTTGATCCTTGGACTAGCCACTACTTATTCTCAAATTTTCAAGCAAATCGATCCATTTTGTAAAAATTGCGAGGTGAAAAGCTTCGGTTCTTGGACTAATTGTAAATAATAATAATTAATTTTTACATATCATATATATTTAAACTTAATATAGCTGATAGCCCTCAATGTATTTGTGGTCAGTTTGGTAACCTACAACACAAAATTTTGACCTGTTCTCTTATTTCTAATAAAGTTAATATGTTTTTAAATTCACTGTATTCTTTGACTAATGTCCACCATCCCATTAATTTAAATTATTTATTAACATTAGAAAATAATGAGTTGGTATATCGACTATTGTATAAACATATTTTAGATATTAAACTTAAGTTGTAGTTGTAAAATATAGTTTAAGTATTTCTTGTAAATTGTTATATATTAAAAGAAAAAAGAAAAGAAAAAAAAATATAAATAAAAAGAGAAAAAAAAAGAATAAAAATAAAAGAAAAAAAAATAATAAAAAAATACAAAAAAATATATAAAAAAATATAAAAAAAATAATAGAAAAAAAATATATAATAAAAAAATATATAATAAAAAAAATGAATGACGAACTTGGACAGTCCATAGTAAAAAGCTTTCGAATGAAGTAGAGGGCTAAAGAAGAAAAGAAGAATGTTGCAGTTTTTACTGTGGAACTCTGAGAACATCATTTAGAAAAAATAAATAAAAAAAAAAATATAAAATAAAAAATTATTAAAAAAAATACAAAAATAATTATTTATTAGTAGAATTGTTTATTAGAGATTAATATTAGTATTAGTTTTAGGATAAGATACGAAAAAATGACTAATAAAATAAAAAATAGTAAAATTGGCGAATGGATTTAGTGTCCGCAGTCATATAAACCCAAATAAACAACAATAATTTTTACATACTTACAAAAATACATAGAAGATGACAGAATACTTAGACAGATACTTATAATATGACATATTCTATCGACTGCCATTGTAGGATCTGATCGGACACTCCTCCACTAACTGTTTGCTCTTCTCATACCTTCGATATTAAATTGACCCCTGGGTCCGATTTCTATTGTCAGTTGTTCCTTAGACAGTCCATTTATTAGTAGTTGTCTCATCTAAGTATGTACTTACAAAACTGTGATATCCTTCTGCCATGAGATCTTGGGAAAGATTGTCTGGCGCCTCTTGTGCTAGTTCATTTAGATTATCCAGGGTGCACGTGCAGTGTTATCTTGCGGACGAGAACTAGCTTTACACCCCTTTAAAAATTTAAAATTATATATGAATTAGATGTAAATATAAAATACATTTTACACGATTAATTTACTTTGACATTCGTCCATATTTGTAACTCAACACTCCCTTATTTCTGAGATCTTCCTGTACACTATCAAACCATCTTTTTCTTGGCCTTCCTTTCCTCCTTTTCGTAATTGGACCCCGTTTTAGGATCATCTTTGGCATTCATCTTACTCTCTGTGCTTTTATGAAGCGACTGATGCTTGGTTCGTTACCGTTACACAGTTCTTCTAATTCCCTGTTTGTTCGCCGTACCCAACCTTCCTCCGTGTTTTGTCCTCCATATACAGGGTGGTTCATCTTATCCGCCTCGGTCTGTGTACGGAAAACCACTTGATATTTTAAAAAAATTTCTTCACAGAAATATACAGGGCCTTTAATACTACAATCCAAAAATTATGTGAATTATACAGGGTGCTCCAAAAAAAGAGTGGTATATCAAAGTTGTATTTTTTCTTATGGAATGCCCTATATCTGATGACATTATTGAATTGACCTTAAAAAATAAGCTATACTTTCATAAGGGTTCCCTATACTTAAATACATGGTGTTTTGATTTATTTTGATTTTTATAAAAAAGTAAGGTTTTAGAAAAACATAAATATCTACGAATCTAGGAATCAATAACAAATTCTTTTTTGGATCTTAATAATAGACTATTTAGCATACTTAAAAAGATGCTTATTGCAACAAAATTTCTTACAGGGTGGTCAAAATATGGGATTGTTCTATCAACAAATTTAAGCTGTAATAAGTTACTTATTTTAAATAGAACACCCTGTATCTTACTAGTCTATCGCGTAGAAAATTTACTTAGCTTTCAATGTGTACTAGGGTTTCCTATACCTATCTTTTTACAGGGTGGTCAAAATATTAGATTGTTCTATTAACAAATTCAAGCAGTAATAACTTACATATTTTAAATAGAACACCCTGTATCTTACTAGTCTATCTCGTAGAAAATTTACTTAGCTTTCAATTCTTATTAGGGTTTCCTATACCTATCTTCCTTCATTTTTTAAATATTAAATATTAAAACTGTAATAAGTTACTTATTTTAAATAGAACACCCTGTATCTTACTAGTCTATCGCGTAGAAAATTTACTTAGCTTTCAATGTGTACTAGGGTTTCCTATACCTATCTTTTTACAAGGTGGTCAAAATGTTAGATTGTTCTATTAACAGAACCTATTTTACTTCAAATCAGGCCTCGGGCCCTACATAATTTACGGGCCCCTAAATATAATTTAATAATAATATTAATTAAGTTAATTAGTTAATATTAATATAAAATTTTTTTAATTGTTCTAAGACCCTCTTCTTCTCTTGACGTTGGCGATTAACATGGCGAAACTGTCTCTGTCTCGAGCTATTCTAAATAGTTGTTCTGCTTTCTTTATTCCTGTCCACTCCCGGATATTCTTCAACCAAGAGGCCTGCTTTCTACCAATTTCTCTGCGTCCTTCGATTTTACCCATCATAACAAGTTGAAGAATATTATACTGGTCGCCCCTTAATACGTGTCCAAAATAGGCCATCTTTCTATATTTGATGTTATCAAGCAGCTCGCGGGCAGCATTTGTTCTCTTAAGGACTGCCACATGGTCAGAGTAGCCGTCCATGGTATTTTCAGGGTACGTCTGTGCAGCCACATTTTAAAGCAATCCAAACGATTAATGGTCGATATTTTTAATGTCCATGCTTCGACACCATACAAGAGGACTGACCAAATGTAACATTTAATCATGCGCTTTCAAAATTTAATTTGCAAGTTATCATTACAGAAGAATGAGCTCATTTTTAAAAATGTCGTGCGGGCTATCTCGATTCTACATTTTTTCTCTCTATCTGGATCTAGTTGTTCAGTAATATGGCAACCAAGATATTTAAAACTGGGTACTCTTTGAATTATATGACCATCAACATATAACTGTGAATCTTGGTGGGCCAAACGGCTAAATACCATGTATTTTGTTTTTGAACAGTTTATGTTTAGGCCAAACTCTCTTCCCACTGTGTTAATGGCATTTAAAAGGTGTTGTAATCTATTCATATCATCACCTAAAATAACTGTATCGTCTGCATATTTTGTATTTATCAGAATTCCATTAACTTTCACACCCCATTCCAAAATATGAAGCGCTTCCTTAAATATTCTATCTAAATATAAATTGAATAACAGTGGGAACAGTATACAACCCTGTCTGACACCTCTTTGTATTTTGCATATTTCTGTTGATTTTCTTTTTATGCAAGCTGTCGCTGTTTGACACCAGTATAGTTTTTCTATGATTCGTACATCTTGATTATCAACTCCTTAATCCTTTAATATTTTAATTAATTTGTGATGTTATACTCGATCAAAGGCCTTCTCATAGTCATTAAATACAGCAAATGCGTCTTTCTTTTGATCTCGGCATTTCTGTAATAATACATTTAGTGCAAAGAGTGCGACCCGAGTTCCCAGTCCATTTCTGAAGCCAAATTGTGTTTCATTCTGGTCTTCTTCACATTTATCTCTGACTCTACTGTGGATGATACGTAGAAAGATTTTCAAAGTGTGGCTCATGTGGTTCTAAGACCACAGTTGACAAATTTAAAAATTTATCTTGTTTTATTGCAATACAAATTTTTTGATGATCTTTCCGGGCCCCATTAAAATGCGGGCCCGAGGCAGGTGCCTCACTGGCCTAGTGGTAAAATAGGCCCTGTCTATTAACAAATTCAAGCAGTAATAACTTACATATTTTAAATAGAACACCCTGCATCTTACTAGTCTATCTCGTAGAAAATTTACTAAGCTTTTAATTCTTATTAGGGTTTCCTATACCTATCTCCCTTCATTTTTTAAATATTTAAAGATTTCCTAATTTGTAAGCTTTAAAAATTAGAATTAAGTACAAGTACCTATGTCGTGGTTATGTACAACACATCACCAACACCGGCAATATACTTAGATATCTTAGTCAAGATACTCTCATTAATAAAATTCACATTTTTATCATTTAATCACATTAAGTGTTCTTATTTTAAATGAAATACTCGATATTCTATTCTTTATAATGAAAGATATTTAAAATCTCTTCAATTCCATGTAAACATTCTCAATACACATGTTATTCTGTAAATTATATAAATTCCCATATTATTCTGTAAATACCCATTTTTACATATTTTTGTACAATAGGCTCGTTTTCGTCAAAGTAGCCATTGCATTTAATTGTTTGTAATTGCGATTCAAAGATTCAAACAAAAAGTGGTGTTCCTTAACTTACTTAATAACCGTGAGGTAGAGATATGGAAAATACTTATACGGAATGAAATATAATTTAAATATATATCACAATACGGCATCTAATATAGGGCATGCAGTTTAATATAAACATATTATTCAATGTCACATGTAGGCCAAAATCAACTATAATAATACAACACTCTGTGTGATTACATGGTAACAATGACAATTTTATTAATGACAGTATCTTGTCTAAGTATATTGCCGGTGTTGGTGATGTGTTGTACATAACCATTTAAATTGTACTTAATTCTAATTTTTAAAGCTTACAAATTAGGAAATCTTTAAATATTTAAAAAATGGAGGGAGATAGGTATAGGAAACCCTAATAAGAACTTAGAGCTAAGTAAATTTTTTACACGATAGACTCGTAAGATACAGGGTGTTCCATTTAAAATAAGTAAGGTATTACATCTTGAATTTGTTAATAGAAAAATCTAATATTTTGACCACCCTGTAAAAAGATAGGTATAGAAAACTCTAATACAAATTGAAAGTTAAGTAAATTTTCTACGCGATAGGCTAGTAAGATACAGGGTGTTCCATTTAAAATAAGTAAGATATTACAGCTTGAATTTGTTAAGAGAACAATTTCATATTCTGACCACCCTGTAAGAAATTTTGTTGCAATAAGTATCTGCTTAAGTATGGTAAATAGTCTATTATTAAGATCCAAGAAAAAAATTGTTACTGATTCTTAGATTAGTAGATATTTATTTTTTTCTAAAACCTTAAATTTTTATAAAAATCGAAATAAATCAAAACACCCTGTATTTAGGTATAGGGAACCCTTATGAAAGCATAGCTTATTTTTTAAGGTCAATTTAATAATGTCATCAGATATAGGGAATTCCATAAGAAAATATATAACTTTGATATACCACACTTTTTTGGAGCACCCTGTATTAGGGTGGATCGAAAAATCGAAGTTTCGAAAACTGTTTTGGAATAGTGCGCAAAAGTTGCCAATTAGTATTACAAACCTAATCTTTATTTGCGATTTTTCAAAAAATTTCATCTTCTGCCCTCTACCGGGGGTTGAAAAATAAAAAAGAAAAATAAAAAATACGGACTTATGACTTTAAATGAAAAGTTAAGTAATAAGTACATGTTATTATTATAAAAATGATATCCCATTGAAAATTTTTTCAAATATGTCATATTTATTCTTCTACCCACTCCCTACCCTCCCCCTTAATTTTGATTATTAATTTTGATTATCTATTGTTTGTAGTCTTTTTTGGACTCAAATTTTGGCATATCTTTGCGCGAATCAATTTTTGTTTTGATAAAATTGTCTCTTTTTTGTGATCCAAGAACCGATGAAGATGCTTCAGTTACGAGCTTCACGATTCTCTCTACAGATTGGGTGTGACAGGGAAATATAGCGATGTCAATGATTTTCTCAGGAGATCCGGAAATAATGTTTTTCAAATCCTCTATTTTCAAACCTTGAAGCAATAGAGGGCAAGTTATTTTATTGTTTTGTCAATCAATAAGATCAATATCATCTGCTTCAAAATTAATTTGTGGACTAATAAATGGTCGGATGTTAGATGAATCATTATTGGCCTTAGTTTTTGCATTGAGAATGTGACGAAGTGCAAGCTCTTTTATATGCGTGCGAGTGTCATGCAGCATGAAGGTTACAGGGTCAAAGTGTTACAGGGTCTATAAAACTTTTCAAAATTTTGCTCTAAGTATCGACTACGCTTAATTGTTTGTAAAACATGCTTTGCACCATTCACACATGATGAATTGCATTTGATCTGAAACCATAAAGGAGCATATACCGTGACAATCAATTTGGTCAGCTCCTTTAATTCTGATGTTGGATTTTCAGTGCTAACATAAAGACGTATAATGCGATTCGCCAACATTAGCCACCGGGAATGACTTAACTTTCCAGGGCTTTGGTTTAATAAATCCACAGAAAATTCTCTTGTAGAAATTGCGACACAAAATTTGAAACAAATATTTCTGATCGGCACTTAAGTCAATTAAATCTACTTCTGGTAACTCAAAGTCAATAATGTCACAGTTTACAACCGGCATATTTTCGCAATCCACTATTTGATTTCCTACAGTTCCTGCAAAAGCTCTTGGACCTTGAGTTTGACCGTCAAGCTTTTGGAAAAGATGCTGTAAAGGCAATTCTTTAGCGGGAAGCTGACAGATAAATATTTGTAAAGGGCGGCCTAACTTTAACTCTAGTTGAGAAGTTATACCATTTTTTCTTCCGGTATTTACCACAGTTACGTCATATCCTTCTACCACTAGTTCTTCTAGATTATACCTATAACTCTCTAAAAAGTCACTTTGACAAATGCTTAGAGCCGATCCAGTAAGGGGTACTGCGTGACCTAAAAATGTGGAGCCTGGCTCTTGAAAAAATGAAACGTGTTCTTCGAGTGCGGTTCTTCTGTGGGGCTTGCCTTCAATATTTTCTTTCCTTCCCTCAAAATATATGGCATTCAAAGTTTTGGGGGAGTTTTGCATAAAACCTTTTCTTCATTGTTCTCTTGCTCTTCTCAGTTTGTTTCTTGAAAGTCAAAAGTCACAGCACCCCAGCGTTGCCAGACGTCCCGATTTTTAACTCAAAATTAAATGTCCCGCGCGGGACAGGCTCAATCCCGCTTTTTGGGAATAATTCGACCCTGCGTGCAGCGTACTGAGAAAGCGCAGCGGTTGGCACAAACAAGTGTGGACCGGCCGCCTGTCCAGCGCATAATGAATATAAGCGCGGGCGAGAGAGAGGGTGCCTCTGTGCCTCACGCAATCGGTGCGTGCGACTGCTAACATCTTCTCTTTCTCTTCTGCTCTTTTCTTGTTCTTATTTGAATCGTAAGCGAGTAGCTGTGATTACTTACGAAAGAAAAACGAATACCATTTGTTTTCGAGCTTGAAATCAGTGAGGTAGTGAGTTGCGTTAGGTGCGAAATTTAGTGTAATTGCAATAAGAAAACAAAAGTTCCAGTTTTTTTACGAAAGATGAATGAAACTTATGAAACCGATAGTGATGTTTCGGATTGCTCGAAACCGGAAGACATTACACCCAAGAAGAAAATCAAACTAGGAAAACATCGCCTCACCAAATACAGTTCAAATTGGCAGAATGATCACAATTGGTTGCGTTCTGTGGCGTCGGGTGAGTATAAAGCTTACTGTACACTGTGTAAAAAAGAGTTTACTATTTCACATGGCGGATTAAACGACGTAGTGAAGCATTCCAAAACAAATAGTCACTTGAAGATCACTAGTTCTCGTGCTGCAAGAAACTTAACTAGCTATTTCCAGGCACCGGGTACTTCAACATCTGATCGTGATCGCGATGATATTATATACAAAACGTCAGCTGCAGAAATTACTTCTGTATATCACACCGTTAAACATTCGTTAAGCTACAATAGTCTGGATTGTTTTCAAAAGTTATTACCTCTCATGTACGCCGATTCTAAGATAGCTAAGAATGTTAAATGTGGTAGGACAAAGAGCGAAGCAATAGTTTGTGAAGTATTGGCAAAAGAAGCTTTGAAGGACGTAGTTCAAAATTTAAAAGAAGATTTATTTTTTTCGATTTCTACGGATGCCAGCAATAAAGGAAACCGGAAAATGTTTCCAATATGTGTGCGATATTTCAGTTTTGACAAAGGAATACAAAACAAATTAATAGATTTTGTGGAGAGTAATGACGAAACTGCCGACCAAATAACAAAGGTACTTTGTGAAACACTGGATAAACATAACTTAAAATTATCGCAAGTAACATCATATGGTGCAGACAATGCAAATGTAAACTTTGGTTCAAATCATTCTGTTTTCACTAATCTTCATTCCAAAAACGAAAAAATATTAAAAGCTAACTGTTCAGTTCACATCTTGCATAACATGAGCAAATTTGCATGTGATAGATTAGACATCGATGTAGAAGCTGTTGTATCATCTTAAAAATATATGGCCATTTCTCACATTCAGCTAAACGTCGTGCGGAATTGATGGAGATATTTGAAACTACGGAAATGGAGTGGGTCGAGTTATTACGTCACGTAAATACAAGATTTTTGTCGCTCTGTCCTGCTGTTGAGAGAATAATCAAGGTTTGGCCTGCTTTGAAAAGCTACTTTGATAAAAAAGAATCATGTGCGAAAGCCATTGAAAAAATTTTTGGTTCTGAAGCAGAGGAAACAAAAACTCTAGCCTACTTGAATTTTGTTTATAATGTGATGAGTGCTTTTGGTACATTAATAAAAGAGTCTCAGGGAAATGACATTGCCATAACCGAAATGCATGAGTCATTCCCTAACAACACACAACATTCCAGGAATGTACTACCAAAGTTCTATCAATATTTGAATGTCCTGGACATTTAGGGAACATTCGGTGAACATCTGTTTAAATTATTCCTGGAATGTTACCATAAGACATTCTGTGAACATACTACCAATGTTCCTATATTTTAAGTTGCGAAATAATACATACGTGTAACAGATACAACATTACTTATAACATACCAGACAAACTAAGTGACACTTTAGGCCTACAGTGCAATAATATGTCAAATTTAAAGAGTTTCCCAAGTTCAATTAATACAATATTATAAACATACAAATGTAATAAAAATTATTGTTCGCGAATATTCAATTTGGAATGCGATTTTGTTAATAAAAAAAATACTTATAACTTATGCAAAACCCAAGAGAGGCATTTATATTTATTTCTTTTGCGTTCATTTTCAAATTCGCCGTGCATATATTTTTGTGCATGGCGCTTGAGAGGCCATCACGTGACTAAAAACGACCAACCAACGACCTCGCTTCGGCCATCTTGGCATCTTCATCTTGGCCACCTTGCTTTGTCGTGGGTGGATCGTTGTTTGTATTATTTATTGTGCTTTTTAAGAATATTTTTTTAATTCGGATACTTTTATAATAGCTTTAATAGTATTATTAACATAGTGAATAAAATGGTGTCCTGTTTTTAACGCAGTTGGAGTAGCAGAAACAAATGTAGATAAAAAAATCTGCAGGAATAACGTTTCAATTATGACAGAAGCTCCAAACAAATGACTGTGAATGAAAAGCCCTATTAAAAGGTTAGTATGCAAATATGTAAACGAAGGCATGCCCTGTATTTCAGAAAATAAATTAATACTATTAATACCCTAATAATACTATTCATAAAAAATCTTTTAAGTAACCTAGATATAACAAAGTGAATAAAAGGCATAAATCAGAAGAATTATTATTTTATTTTATAAGTTAATAATTGGTCATATCCATTTATTATTTTAATAATAATTGTGAATAAGCCACAAACTTCGCTTATTCCTAACTAAAATAGTAAATAGAGATAATAACAATAGGATTTGTAAAACTAAAGTAATTCTTTTTGCGTTTTTGCTAATGTATGCCTTTATAAATAGGATGGTAGACCACACACTATAATATGCAGTACCAACTAATGAATACACAGAATATTATAGTCGATTTGCTAAACTCAGTCTCAGTACTACTGAGTCTCAGACACAACTGGCTAGTGATTTTAGTAAATAATTTTGCCAATTTGGTAAAATTGGCAAAAAAAAAATAATAACTAAATAGTTAATAATTACTGTAATTTTGGCAAAATTGGCCAAAAACAAAAAAAATTACCTACTAAAATCACTAGCCAGTTGTGTCAGAGTTTGGGGAACCGACTATACTAATAAACAATTTCTAAGCTGTTTTATAATATTTTGTGAGTCCATTAATCATATTTTTTATTTAAAACTAAAATTTGTTAATAATGCTTAGTAATGCATATATTTTGTATTTTTAGCTTTCCAGAAGATCCTGCGAAGAAGACATGAAGTATAGATCAGATTTGTTAATAGAGGAGTATGTTCAAAACACTTTTTAGAAAAAGATATTGACAGAACTTCACTTTCATCTGTTCGTTTAAGAGACTGTGCTGTTCCAATAGCTTATGTCACACAGGTATATGCATTTTTTTTCTTGGTTTTAACATCTTTAAACGCGAAATATGCAATAGCTTATCGAATTGATGCCATGTTATTTTTCTTTATTAAGGTCTTTGTTTATTATTGTGTATGTGTATTAACAACAGAAACATTTTTGGTTATTCTTTATTTTATTTTATATTTTGTCATCAAGTGTTCAGTCAATGTATGTAGTTTTCTTATGTACACCTTTATGGGTTTATACCTGGTGGATGTATATTTCAATAAATAAATAACCTAATTAATAATACAGTCTGTACAATATAGATACTGTTGTAATTCATTATCTACATCGGAGATCTAAGTTGACATTGTTG
This sequence comes from Diabrotica virgifera virgifera, assembly GCF_917563875.1. Taxonomy (NCBI): domain Eukaryota; kingdom Metazoa; phylum Arthropoda; class Insecta; order Coleoptera; family Chrysomelidae; genus Diabrotica; species Diabrotica virgifera. The sequence continues at coordinate 181,510,992 of NC_065445.1, read as the reverse complement.
CCCAACTGCAAAAAATTTTTGAATTCATTTTAAGTCAAATATATCACATAATTATTGCGAAGTAGATTATACAACAAAACAGATTAATATTCAATGTAAATAAATAAAAACATCAGAAATAGAAAACAAGAATTAAGGTATAATCTTAGGTTACAGTTATTAAGGTACCAAGGGTATTATAAGGATAATAACGCTTGAGGTCAATGGTGTTTTTAACAAGGGCCTGAGGGATATACGTTGACCGAAAGCGTTATTATTATAATACCTGTGGTGCCTTCAACGTTTAATGTCTGACTAAATTATTCTTTATATGCGAAAAATTTGAATGAATTTTGAATTGATTAGTTTTTAAATAAGTACATTTAACAGTAACAGTAGTAACATAATTGTGGTAGCCATAGTTTTACTTAGGTTGATATTTGTCAACTTGACAGTATCTAAGTCGTTATTTAAATTTAATGCCCAAGGGCGTTATATCATACTTAACAGACTTCGAAATGTCATTATTTGTCAAATAATGTACCAGTAGGACATTAAAGTAAATAATAAAAACAATAAATATAATGAATACTAAATACTTATTTGTTTGTGAAAAATCTGTTTCTTTGTGGCTTTTTTGTAATTAACTATTCTAATGAGGAAATAAGCCACAATTTACTTGAAAAAATAATTTTATTAAGGTTTCTACTTCCACATCGGATGTCGTTGTCAAAATACAAAATGTTCATTATTATTATTTTATTTATTAAATATTATTTATTATTTATTTAAATATTATTTAATATTTATTTTTTTATTATTATTATTTATGCGTATTATTACCTGTAAATAATATTTCTTCTGATTGTTAATTGTAAAGGATAGAAAAATTACCTTTTATTTTATTTTCTTTTAGAATCAGCTGAGAGAAGTGGTCTACAAAAAACCAGAAAGGAAACGGAATATGTGGCTACGAAAAGCAAAAGAAAGGTTTACAAAGCAAATGTGACACATTTTTTTATAATATTTAGGAATGTCAGTAAATTACATTAAAAAATGTATGTAAAGATTTTTTGCAATAAAAATGTTTATATTTATCAAGGATGTATTATTTGGTATGGCCACATATCGTCAGTGATGTGACAATACCTCCTATCTGTTTTTTTCAAGAGATTTGTAAGATAGACTAAAAACTTGTTTCGGCCACCTCCTGTTTTCATATATTTTTTGACTTGTTTTGCAGTAAATTCAACTATCTATTTACTACAAAAAAGTCAGAATACGTACGAAAACAGAAAGTGACCTTAAAAAATGTTTTTCGTCTCCTGCAAACCTCATGAAAAAACATATAGGAGGTATTGTCACATTACTGACGATATATTTCAGTGAATGTCTAAAAAATATACTGTGAATGTTCAAAGAACGTTCGTAGACATTCATGGAATGTTCTAACAAGACATTCAGTCTAAAAATATACTGTGAATGTCTAAAGAACATTCATGGAATGTTCCAACAAGACATTCAGTCTAAAAAATAGACTGTGAATGTCCAAAGAACATTCGTAGACATTCATGGAATGTTCCAACAGAACATTCTAAGAATATTTAAAATGCTGACACAGCACTTTCCTGGGACTTTCCAGGGACATTCGTGTGCATTTGGGGACATTCCAGGAATGTTTTCAATGTCCTGTGTGTACATTCTAGGAACATTCATGGAATGTTTTGTGTTATTAGGGTTATGCCTCTTCCGTTCAAGACTGATTCAAAGACAGAAGGATGGGTTTTTCGGCTACCAGACGAAACTTATTTTAAATAAATTAGTTGAATCTGAAGAGATCAAAGTCATCGAAGACTTTAAACTATTTTACACAAATTGCCAAAAATATATAGAAAAACGTTATAATTTTTCAGATGAGAATATTTTTGCTAGACTTAAATTCCTAAATCTGGAAACTGAAATTAGTTTCGACATGATTGAAAATGCTATCGCTTTATTGAAATTGACAGACAATATTTCGGTAGATCACCTATATGAAGAATTTAACTTGTTGAAATCATCTTTGGACGTATTAGTGGGAAATTCCAAAGACACCACTGCCACCACCGCACAGAAATGGCAACAGCTCTTTCAACAGTTTCCAAAAAAAGATACCAGGAATATGTTTAAACTCGTATCTTTTATATTAAGTACTCCAACGTCAAACTGCTTTCCGGAACGAGTTTTTTCGCAGATGAATTTGAAATGGTCAGATGCGAGAAATAAATGTTCCGTAAAGTTAATTAAAGCAGAATTACTCGTCCAGTTTAATCTACAGCTATCCTGTGAAGAGTTCTTTAAATTTACTAAAGAGAAAAGGGATATTTTGAAAGAAGTTAAATCCTCACAAAAATATGAATAAGTAATTCTTATAAATAATTAAAATATTCTCTTATTGTTCTTATTTTGTTATTCTTATATCTTTTATAACTTTTATTCTTATAAATATATAAAATTATTCTCTTATAATTTGTAACTCTAACTTCTATGACTTTTGTTTGAAACGCCACATTTTTCTAACGAATAAAACGTTTTTGATTCTGATATCTGATTTGTTTTTTATTTTTTTATTCAGAAGACGAATAAGACTCAATATTTTAATGATAAGGTAAATGTGATTTAAAATACCATATTTTTATTAAAATTTATTTTCTATTGATATTTTCACTAGGTGACTATCTTAATGTCTCGTAAACGTAATTTGAACTAAAATAAAAAGATAAATATTCAAATATTTTTGATTATATACCTTTTTTCACTATGTCCCGCTTTCGACGAAACAATCCCGCTTTTTTCACTCAAAAAGTTCCTAAATCCCGACTTGGCAAAAAAAAAATCTGGCAATGCTGCAGCACCCCCACACCACGAAGATGGGACCAATATACTAAACAAACCAGGGCCGCCATGCTAGAACCGGGCTTCTGTTAATAATGCCAATAAATTGTTTTTTTTTCGTTTTTCAGAAGCCTGTAGAGGACAAAAGATGAAATTTTATCCAAAAGTCGTAATAATACTTTCTTATTGTCATTACTAAAGATAAAATTTGGTGGGTAAATTAAGTAAAATTTGTCAATTTTTTTTAATTTGTGATTATTAGTCCAACATTTTTTTTTCGTTTTTCAAAGGCCGGTAGAGGGCAGAAGATGTAATTTTATCAAAAAGTTGTAATAACACTTTTTTATTGTCGTTACTAAAGGAAACTTTTGGTGGGTATTCCATATCAATATGTCAATTTTTTAAAAATATTGCGATAATCGATCCACCCTACCCTGTATATTTCACATTATTTTTAGATTGTAGTATTAAAGGCCGTGCATATTTTTGTTAAGAAATTTTTTTTAAATATCAAGTGGTTTTCCGTACAGAGACCGAGGCGAATAAGATGAACCACCCTGTATAGGGTGTACTATTAAAAAAAAACAAAAGTTTGCGTCACCCTGCCAATACGGATAGCCCTGTATATTTGAAAATATTTTTAAATTATGGTCCTGTCTTGGCAGCAACGTTTACCCACATAATATTTTTTCGTATCTCTTACGATAAACGAGTAATTGGACTTCTTCGCACTAATTTCCCACCCTTTATGAAGTTAGCGAAACACCTAATACTAAAAAAATCATAAAGCGACAAAATTAATTTTTCCACATCTAATTAACGGCAAAAAAAATTCAGGACAAACTCAACTTAAATTTGAGACATTATTCACTGTTGTGATTCGCTAACTTCATATGAAGTTAGCGAAACATCGAATATTAAGAAAAGTGAAAAAGCGACCAAATTATTTTTTTTTTACAACTAATGAGCGGCAAAAAAGCGGCAAATTCAGCACCAACACGATTTGAATTTGAAACATTTTCTGTTGTTGTGATTCGTTAACTTCATATGAAGTTAGCGAAACATCGGATATTAAAAAAAAATAAAAAAGCATCAAAATTAATTTTTTTACAACTAATGAGCGGCAAAGAAGCGGCATATTCGGCACCCACTCGATTGGAATTTGAAACATTTTTTGCTGTTGTGATTCGCTAACTTCATATGAAGTTAGAGAAACATCGAATATTAAGAAAAGTGAAAAAGCGACCAAATTAATTTTTCGACAACTAATGAGCGGCAAAAAAGCGGCAAATTCAGCACCAACTCGATTTGAATTTGAAACATTTTTTGTTGTTGTGATTGCATCGGATGTGAAACATCGGATATTAAGAGGATCGGTACGTATTTTCGGCTGCAATGCTATTCAAATGGGGATTCATTTTTTTCGAATCCTGAGAAAACTAATAAGTATTTTTGAAAAATTTAAAAGCAGAATGAAAGTTTACGTTGTTAGCGAGGGCCGAAAGTCCCTGAGAACTTCTATAATTTTTATTTTAATAAGTTACAGGGGTGAAAAACTAAGAGAAAATTTAGTGTGATTTTTAATTTCAAATATCTCATTCAAAATAAACTTTTTATTTATTCTAAGGGACTTTCGGCCCTCGGTAATAATTTAGTCTTTCATTCTGCGTTTAAATTTTTCAAAAATATTTATTGGTTTTTTCAGGATTCGAAAAAAATGAACACAATGCCGTGGTAATATTTTCCAAATCTATCTTTGTCTTACAACGCACTCAGCCGAATATAATATTGTCAGCATATATTGTCAGTCAGACACTGACAATCAGTGACAATTTTAAATATTTGACATTTCATCGGGAATATTTTGAAATATTGATTAAATATTATTGATGTATAGTGTATATAATTGATTTAAGACGAGAACTTAATATAAAGTTATTTATTGTGTGTTATTTGTGGAAGATCCAAGCAGAGAATACATCAGGATAATATATTGTGTGATCCAAGTATTTTGTTGTTAAAGATGTTCAAAATTGTAAGCGTTCCATAACAATATATTATTAAAAAATCACTTTAACACTTTTCCTCTTTTCTCGATTGAGTATTAGTTTTTGTTGTACAAATAAATTATTACAATCACTGAATACATAGTGAAAAAATTATCACATTTATTAGCTGAATTAATAATTTGCAATTATAAAAATAACAGTTATCCAAGAACCTTCAAAAGCCATCTCTTTAAATTAATGATGACATTTTCAAGTAGAATGACATTCTAGTAATGTTTACATATCCATACCAGTGTGAATTTTACTACACGTAATTTGCCGTGTAAAGACAGATAAAGTAGGGATACACGTAAAATATTTGCGAATTATGTACCCATAGCCTTAAAAAAAATAAAAATTATTCGCTGTTGTGTATCAAAGTACTTAGCTAACAAACGTCTCAAAAAACTCGTATAAGGCTGTATAGAACATTGATAGTCCCCGTTCTCACATATGGATCAGAGGCATGGAAGCTAACTAAAACAGATGAATCCGCTCTGTCGATTTTTGAAAGAAAGGTGCTACGTAAGATATTCGGGGCGGTCTGTGAGAACGGAATATGGAGGCGTAGATATAACTTTGAACTGCAGAATATCTACAAGCATACGTTTGGTGGAAAAGATATTATCGCTATAAATATTTAAGCGAAACCGCCTGCAGTGGGCAGGACATGTAGCCCGGGCCCCTGAATCGAACATGATAAAAAATATTCTAACAGCGCAACCCGTAAGAACGAGAAGACGGGGTAGACCAAAGCTGAGATGGATGGACGGGGTACAGGATGCCGAGAAGATTGGAGTCGGCAACTGGAAAATGCAAGCAAGGGACAGAACAGAATGGCGTAGAAAGCTTGAGAAGATCGAGGCCCTCGGGCTGTAGCTCCAAGCTGATGATGATTCGCATGTTGTGATTCGAAGTTCATATTATGAAGTTATCGAATATTATATGTTTTGGTTTATATTTTACGCGCTAACAATCTTGTACGTAGGTATTTTGATGTCTCTTTCAATTATTATTAAATTAATTAGTTCAAAAATTAATAAAGTAACGACCAGTCTAGATTATTATGTATTTTTTTTGAAAAATTATTTTAATTGAATATTTTTACGGTCATCTAATAAAATTTCACGTACTTATTTTTTGTTGCAATAAATAATGTGTGGCTTAAAGAATCACAAATAAATCACAAATTAAACTCACTTAGGTATAGGGAATACTTAATAAATAAAAAGTTCTATAAAATATAATTTCTATAAGTTCTATAAAATCTATAAACATTTCACCTCTTTCGGCGGTATTTCCAGTTTCTTCATTTGAAATTTTCTCACTGTAGGTACAAGTTCTTTAAAAAACCAATTTTTGATAATATCTGTGATGAACCTTGTCTTATTAGAGCTATAATATGAAACTGGCAGATGATGCAGTATATCTTTGACAACTCAAGGGGTTACGAGATTTGCCGACAATTATAGCAGTCACTCCATGCGATCCATCGGCATTGGCACAAAGCAGTGCCGGGATCATGTCCTTGCTGATTTTTCTTCCAGAATTCCATTTTTCATATTTTTTCATATTTTTTCATATTTTTTTCAATTTTTTTTATATTTGATCGGATTTTTTGTCCGTTATATCCGAAGTCCGTTAAATAGAGGTCCGTTCTATCGAGGTTTTACTGTATAGAGCGCATTTTTAAATTTTCTTAAGAATCTTCTTTTTCTCCATGTAACTCGAAAATGATAAGAGTAAGTACCACACAAAAATGTAGGATTTTGTTGAATAAAAAATTTGTTCTGTGTTTCATTATTGTATCTCTTATTATTTTCAAGTTACATGTAGAAAAAGAAGATTTTTAAGGGAATCTAAAAATGAGCTTTATAAATTGATCTTATTTTTTTTTTCAAAAACCATTCATTTTAAACCTGTCCAACTTTTTGAACCCATTCATAATACTATAATCAAAGGTATTGTAGAAGTAAAATGATGCATTAAAATTCTGGTGGATGAGAGGTTAAATTGATATACTTCTCATTTTTTCTTAAAATACATTAATCCTTAATTTTTTTGCAGCATATCTCGCTTAGTTAAAATGCAATATACCTTCAATATTGCTCATTATTTTAAAGATCTTTTTAAGCACTACAAAAGGTGTTGGTAACATTATACATAAAATCGACCGTTTGTGTGTTACTTCAAGTTGAATACAACGATTTGAGCATACACCAAAAAACAAACTATTTTCACCTACTATATCACTTTTTATATTATAACTAGAAGATTTGTGAAGGAACTAGTCTCTTTGTTTTTTTTACAAGCTACAAAAATGTTTTATATAGTTTTTTTAGTTAGATGTTTAGTTTCTAAGATACTCGTATTTACAAAAAAACCGTTCGAAAAGGTGTTATGTTTCAATGAAAATGGCCAATTTTCAACCACGAATAACTCAAAAAATATAGAGTTTTATAAAAAAATTAAAGAACAGTTTTTTCTTACATTTAAGTTCTCTAGTCACTTCCGTGGTTATTTTAACCAAGAAAATTTCTACCCCCGAGAAGGGGTGGGAACCACCCCCAAGATAAAAGCACACATCGGCATAGGGTAGACTTTGAATTAGGAGATAATTAGAGGATATTCCCAAAATTTCATTAAAATCCATGCAGTAGGATAGAATTCGGAGGTAATATTCTATTTTTGCTCCCAGTGACTGGCGTAACTGTATCTGTATGTGGCGATGGCGGCTTAGACTGGTAAAACAACGTTTTCTTTTAGGATAAAATTGGCCTGATCCTACATTATATTTTTGTCGATGATTCATATTTGTCGTACCTACGGGAAAAAACATACAACTCTCTAGTTTCCTTTATTTGTTTCCACGGTCACTTAATAGTTTTTCCAGGTATTTATGAGCCCTAGGAAAGGGTGTCTCATAAAACCCACAACATACAATAAATAGGGGAGAAAGAAAAACTGGCCTGAAATAAATAGATACATTCAGCATGTCAGCATGCAAGAAGTGCAGCAGGTATAAATTGTAATAAAAGGAAAACTACCAAAGGTTTCCCTTTAGACACCGAATCACGTGTTAAAAAAACAAGGCTTACCTGAAGGATAGCGTGTGGCCAAGAGAGAGAAAGTCGTGAAGATCTAAATATCCGAGAATTATAAATCCTTGACAAGTAAGATACTCCAAAACTTCAGAAAGTTGAATATTTCTTGGTTAATTCTCAGGATGACTTCTGATTTAAAATCCTTAGACAGTTTCATAAGACAACACTTTTGTCCTCATGAAATGTGAATCAAAAGTGAACAAAATATGACACTAGACAGGTAAAGACCTTAGAATATAAAATAAACAGGAAGGACACCCTGTATATTTTTACATTTTTGGATTCTGCTTGATGTCTTCTATCTTAAATTATGAGGTTTTGTAATATTATACAGGGTAGTTTAAAAGATAATTACGGTTTTTTATAAATTTTGTAGCAAGCTTCATACCCTGTAGAATTGTACTGATTTGATATAAAAAGCTCCATTTATGTTCAAGTGATTTTTAATATAGCCTATTATTATTAAAAATTAATAATATAGCGAAATGTTTAATTTTAGTATACAGGGTTGGTCGAAACTCGGAATAAGTATTTTCTGAGTTTTTTTAAATGGAACACCCTATATTTTTGTATTGTAATGAAATGATATTTTATAGTACTTTTTTATTTCTTAAACATTCCCTATACCTAACTGCTTTAATTTGTAAGTTATTCGTAGTTCTTTAAGCCAAACATTAATTGCAACAAAAATTACGTAAAATTATATTAGGATTACCGTGAAAATATTCAATCATAAATAATTTTTCGAAAATAAACACATATTAATTTAGACTGACCCTTAATTTATTAATACTAGTTGATATATCAAAATACCTACGTAGTTAAGATTGTTGGTGTGTTTAATATTAATAAACAATGATTATATCTATTAGTTGGCTATGACTTTGACACTAAATATGCTAAAACATTTGCTTTGCTTAAACATTCTACTATTTTTGAAGTTCCAGTTGCGTTGCTACCATTACTAGTATGTACTTTTCTAATGAGGAACTGATTCAGATGTTTTTTGTTCTAGGAGAGTATAACAAATAAAAATGTGCTACTAGCAATAAGAATTTATCATCAGCAATTCCATGATAGATGACAACCAAAAAGAGAAACTTTTCAAATTTTTTTAGAGCGGTTTCAACGAACTGGATATTTAGATTACGAGAAATCCCGTCGAACAAAAATTATTGTAAATGATTAAAATAAATTAAATGTTAGTGTCACTGAGAATCTGTTAGTGTCTAGTACGTCGAAACTATTCTGGAGATCGCTGAATACTAAAACGCCATCAGAACTGAACCCTGTATCACCTGGTGCCCAAGGTCAATGCTAAGGCATGTTATCTTCTAGAATTTGGATAGTTTTTGGGCTGAACCGGGGGTCGGTTCTGATGGCGTATTCTTGTTCAGTGACCCCAAAAACAACCGGAGTAATCAGTTTGCATCTATTTAGTGCCTAAACTTCTCGAAACTTAAGATGACGTGCGTTAGCAGTGAACCAGGTGCTCCGGTCTTCAGCGATCCTAAAAACCACCCGAGGAACAAAATTTGGCCCTTATGCACTTTAAAATGCAAATATATATTTAAACTTATTTTTATTTAGTACACTTTTTTCCTGACATAATCCTGAATACAATGCAAAAAGTTGCAAGTCAGTAGGTGCTGTATTTAAAAATCCATATATTTTGTGCTAAATACTACCCCCTATTCTAATGCCGCTGGTGGCAGTAACCTAAATTCAAATATACTACATTCGCTCTCGCGAGATTTTTTTTGACACATTCGGAATAGGAAACATACAACACAAAAATTCCTACCTCACACTATTAACTGCTAAAATCAACTTAATCTTTCATTAAAAAAAGAAGAATTATTAGAAATAGTGGGAGTGTCTACTAATCCAATAAAATTTTCTGAAATTTATTTCTACAAAATATTTTTATTTTGTACAATAAATAATTTTCTTATTTGTTGTCACTACATTATAATGGTGTAAATAAATAATTATTAATTATCGTAAGGTTTATGTTATTTTTATGTCTGTTTACTATTAATAATATTGGATATGAGCAGGTGCGTTGGTTTTGTAGTAATTTCCAGTCACTTCTGACAACTGAACTTTCCAAAAAAGAAATTACTAACGTCAGTGTCAAAGTGAATCTCGATAGAGCGAATTCACTATAATAGTCCGTTCTTTAACGGTAAAATATTGCAAAACCTCAAAATTTTAAAGAACCACTTGGATTGACATGCAATTTGGCATACACACAGCTAATAAGTAAAAGAAAAAAGTGATATGGTGCCGATATGTGCTTTTGCCCTGGGGGTGGTTTTCACCCCCTTTTGGGGGTGAAAAAATATTCGTCCAAAGAAAGTCAGGAAATGGATAAACTGGCTAATTTTAAGTAACTTTTGTTCGATAGAGTTTTTTCACTAAGTCAATACTTTTCCAGTTATTTGGCAGGGAATATCTTCATTTTTTCAACAAAATTACCACGCTTTTAGATGGTTTTTCGAAAATAACTCAAATAGTAAGTATTTTGTCGAAAAAAGATTCTTAGTAAAAATATAGCATGTAAAAAATTAAAAAAAAATGGTGTACATATTACGTCTCTACACCTAGTAGAAGCAGAGTTATAGCTATTGAAAAATAGGTTGATATTCGTCAAATTCCAAATGGAATAGTTTAACGTGAAATAACCCAAAAATGAAGCACATTTCGGGGAAAACTCATTACAACTTATTTAAAGTGTTTAAAAAAAGCTTCATTTTTGTTTTATGAAAAAAATTCTAGCCTCAAAATTAAACAAGTTACGCTCAAAATAAAGTTAGTCCCTTTTGGTTTTGGTAAAAAAATCGAGAAAATCACCCCCTAATTAGTATCTTAAATGAACTTAATCGTTACGACTTCATAAGTTTATAGACTCGTGTATATATTGTTTATATGATCTGTAAGTTTCATCGGTTCAAAGTCTTTATTATTGAAAGGGCTGCAGCTAAAAGGGATTGAACGAGTCACTGATCACGAATGTATGCAAATTTAGAAACACCAAATCTCAATCAATTTTTGTCTAACAGAAATACAAAAAAATACGGGGTGTAAAGCTAGTTCGCGTCCGTAGTAGAATACTACACGTGCACCCTGGGTAATGCTAAATGAACTAGCACAATAGGCAGCCAGACAATCTAGAATCTCTAGATCTCCTGGCAAGGAACACATTAAAATAATTAAAATAATAAGATATGCCTCCAACCAACAACTTAAAGGGACCTTCTCAGGACCAAGCAACAAAACGACTCGGACCAAGCGTCCGAATATGCCATTTAAATATAGAAGGTATTAGTAGAAGTAAATGTGAGTACCTTCAAAAGGTACTCATTGAAAATAATATCGACGTAGTCGCAATTCAGGAAACCCATGTAGAAAACGAGGAACAAATTCTCGCTAGAGGAAGAATTCATGGTTACGATTTACTGGGTGCAACTTACCATCCAGCTTATGGAGTAGCAACCTATGTACGAAACAAAATAGAAAATGCACACATATGTTCTACATCAGACATAAATAACATTCATACGGTTACCATACAAATTGGCGAAATTACTGTCAGCAATATTTATAAACCACCGGCAGTCCTGTGGCCTCCGCATGTTATTCACGCCCACCCACACCCCTCAGTGTATGTTGGAGATTTTAACAGCCATCACGAACTCTGGAAGTATAGACAAAGTGATCAAAACGGCGAGGCTTTGATAAATTGGAGCGAAGGGGCTGGCACGTATTTAGTCTTTGACGCTAAAGATAGGGGAACTTTTCGATCTGCAGCCTGGAGGCGAGAATACAACCCAGACCTATCCTTTGTCTCCACAAACGAAAACAATCAACCCCTGGCAGCTTCACGTACAGTGCTCCCAGATTTTCCACATAGCCAACATAGACCAGTTGTAATAGAAGTTGGCATCAAAATACCAATAATAACATCTTTCCCTCGACCTAGGTGGAACTTTAAAAAAGCAGACTGGGCGACTTTTACTGCGAGATTGGACAAATGTCTCGGATGGATAACCCCAACACGTACAAACTATATGAGGTTTGTTGGCGCAGTTATATCTACAGCGAAGAAAACTATACCCAGAGGATATCGTAGAGATTATGTCCCAGGATGGGATGAAAAATGCGAAAAATTGTATCAAGAATACAACGAAAGCCAAGACCGAGAAATTGCGGACGAACTGCTGCACAGTTTGGATGCAGCCAGACGGCAAAAATGGATGGAAACTGTGGAAAAACTAGACTTTAGTAAATCAAGCAGAAAAGCGTGGTCCTTACTTAGAAAACTTGGTAGTAGCAGACACTCAACTAGAGACAAAGTACCAATAGTTCCCAACAGAGTGGCCTCCCACATTGTAGCAAACTCAAGGGCACCTAGAGATCGTGACCACACCACCAAAGTAAAACAAGACCTAAAAATATTAAAGTCTGCATGCCCGCCTACATCTGAATACTCTGACGAGTTTACTCCAGAAGAAATTACCTCAGCAATATCAGAAATTAAATCTGGAAAGGCACCCGGCTCCGATAAAATACATCCAGAATTTTTACTCCATTGTGGCAAATATGCTAGGAAATGGCTGGCTGATTTCTACACAGATATATTAAAATCAGGAGAAATCCCCCATTTCCTTAAAAAGGCCTCCATTATAGCCATATTGAAACCAGGAAAAGCAAATGATCAACCCCAAAACTACCGACCGATTGCACTGCTGAGCTGTGTCTATAAACTGTTGGAACGCTTAATCCACAACAGAATTAGTAACACCATATTGGGGGTGATACCTATTGAGCAAGCAGGGTTCAGACCTAACCGCAGCTGCACAGATCAGATCCTATCCCTAACAACACATATCGAAGCAGGTTTTCAAAGAAAGCAAAAAACATCCGTTGCTTTCATTGACCTATCAGCTGCATACGACACCGTCTGGAGACAAGGACTAATCTGCAAACTGATCCGTGCCATCCCGTGCCAAAAGGTAACCAAACTAATTGATAGCATGCTCACCGACAGACCTTTTCACGTCACAATGGGCAACTTAAGAAGTGTCCAAATGAAGCTCAGCAATGGACTGCCACAGGGATCTGTTTTGGCACCCTTACTCTTTAATTTATACATCGCGGACCTACCTAGGACAACTTCGCAGAAATTTGGGTACGCTGACGATTGGGCCATTGCAGCAAGACATAATAACATGAATGTTACAGAGACAATACTGACGGATGACCTTGCTGTTATGGGTGAATATTTTCGCAAATGGAGGCTACGGCCCAATGCAACGAAAACTGAAGTGTGCTGTTTCCATCTTAATAATGCCCAAGCCAACAAAAAACTCTCCGTTCACTTTGAAAACAGACTACTCGCTCATAACTCAACACCAAAATATCTTGGAGTGACTCTTGACAGAACCTTAAGTTTTAAGGAACACCTACAAAGAACGGCAGAAAAACTGAAGACGCGAAATAATATAATCCAAAAGCTATGTGGCACCACATGGGGGTCCTCAGCCTCCGTACTCAGATCATCCGCTCTCGGACTCGTATACTCGGCGGCTGAATATGCTTCGCCGGTATGGCTCAATAGCAAACACACGAAGATCATTGACACCCAATTAAACCAGACAATGCGAATGATCTCAGGTACAATTCGACCAACACCGAACTATTGGCTTCCCATTCTGAGTCACATTCCACCGCCTAAACTAAGAAGAAGTCATTCTCTTCTCAGAGAATATCGAAAAATCGAGGCTAACCATCAACTACCCATCCACCATGATAAGCTTGATATCGAAATGAAAAGACTGCGCTCCAGATATCCCCCATTGTTAAGGGCCACCTCCCTACATCAGGAACATTTCGACCTCACCAACGCTTGGAGAAGACAATGGGAGAGCGACTCACCACAGGAATCACACCAAATGGCCTGTATCGATCAGAAACCGCCAGGCTTTGAACTGCCCCGCAATACATGGACGGCGCTGAACAGAATAAGGACAGGGACCGGTAGATGTGCTGACAGCTTGCATAGATGGGGAAAGGCCCTTACTCCTGAGTGTGATTGTGGTGCGCAACGGCAGACCATCCGCCACATTATTGAGGAATGCCCCCGAAGGCGATACCCTGGAGTTTTCGATGAGTTCCTGAATGCGACCGAAAATGTTTTACAGTATATTAATACATTAGATGTTCGTTTGTGATACTTCATGTAGTGTTTTATATACTTTTTTTTTTAAATTATGTGTTCTTGTTGTATCTATGCCATACGATAAATAAATAAAATAAATACAAAAAAATACGCTATATTCAGAAAAGCAAATCTGACTTTTTTTGTTTTTCGAGATTTTTGGTATCTCTAACTATTTTCAAGTTATTTTGAAAAAAAGCATATTTTTCAAAATTTAAATTTTTTAAAATTTTATTTTGAAACCAAATTTTTTCAAAATTAAGCACTTTGAATCGATGAAACTTACAGATCATATAAACACAACATAAGTAAAATAATTTGTGGAGCGCTAACGATTAATTTCATTTAAGTTGCTAATTATGGGGTGGTCTTCCCGATTTTTTTTTGCAAAAACAAAATGGACCAACTTTATTTTGAGCGTAACTTGCTTAAATTTAATGCTAGAAACATTTTGTGAAAACACAAATAAAGCTTTTTTTAAATACTTTAAAAAAGTTATAATAGGTTTTTCCCAAAAAGTGCTTAATTTTTTGGATATTTCACGTCGAAATATTCTATTTGAAATTTGGTGAATATGAATCTATTTTTCATTGGCTATAACTGTGGTTCTACGAGATCCAGAGACCTAACGTGTACACCATTTTTTTTACTTTTTTATAGGCTATATTTTTGCTAAGAACGTTTTTTTCGACAAAATACTTACTTTTTGAGTTATTTGCGAAAAACCGTCTAAAAATGTGGTTATTTTGTTGGAAAATGAACATATTCACTCGCAAATAACTCGAACAGTGTTGACTTAGCGAAAAAGCTCTATAGAACAAAAGTTACTTAAAATTAGTCAGTTTAGCCATTTCCGGACTTATTTTGGACATATATTTTTTCACCCCCAAGAGGGGGTGAAAGTCACCCCCAGGGCAAAAGCACACATCGGCACAATATCACTTTTTTTCTTTGACATGTAAGCTATACGTATGCCAAATTTCATGTCAATCCAAGCGGTTCTTTAAAATTTAGAGCAAAAACCGTGAAAGAATGGACTATAATATTTTTTTCAACCCTCAGATAGCTAGAATCCACAAAATTGAGAACAAAATTTCATTTGTATGGAAAACACACGTAACCTGAAAATATCAGGTTAGGTATGATATTATGAAACTTTTCCAGAATATTCAAACCTTATTTTCTGTCTAATTTCTGACGCGACGGTTTCCGGAGTGGGAATCGAAACGTCAAACCGTAGTTAATTAATGCCCGGTTGCACCAACAGATCTTAAGCTTAAGTCGAGAATATCATAAGAATTAATATATTATAATTATAATATATTACAATAAAAATACCATAATATAATAATAGATATAATTGATAATAAGGTAAGAATCTAAAATTATGGTGCAACGTAAGTGATACTCAAGGAGGCCCTATCTATAAGTAGAACTTAGCTAAGCTGGAGCTTAAGATCTGTTGGTGCAATCAGGCATTAGAAATGTAATTTTCATTACACCAATAATTGCTGCTCAATCCCATAAAAACATAATACTTATAGGCCTGGATTCCGCGTACCAAAAAAAGTTTATTAATAGCAAGTTGAAAATTTGTTAATAGTTTAACGGTGTCTAGTCGGATAAACTTTGATGTACAGAAATACTGGAACAGTGGAAGTTTTAATTATGGAACGGGTTACAGGTTTCGAACTACTGACTACGAAAACGTCCCATGTATATTAATTGTCGGACTGAACTTCCAATTGATTTGTTACCCTTTCATTAAACTCTCATGCAAGAATCAGACTACTATTTACCACCAGCATAATTCCTGTTGAAGGAAAGGTGAGGAGATAGACTTCACAAAGAACTGAATATCCTTATAAGTAAAATAATAAATACAGGAAGAATTCCAGAAGAATGGAGAACCACTCAAATGATAGCGTTATTTAAGAAAGGTGATAGGGCAGACCCCACTAACTATAGAGGGATAAATTTACTGAGCACTATACTGAAACTCACAACAAAAATACTTATGGAGAAAATAATGGCGTGCATAAATATATCGGATGAACAACAAGGATTTACAAGTGGAAGATCATGTAACGATGCAGTTTTTGTGATAAGGCAAATAGCGGAGAAATCATTAGAATATAACAAACCAGCCTTTTTCTGTTTCATAGACCTAGAGAAAGCGTTTGATAGAATCCAATTAAAAGATGTGATACACCTTCTATATGAGAAAAATTTACCACTGGATATCATAAAACTGATAGAAAACATATATGTATATATATAATCCTAAACCCATTTACCCTAAGGTGTCGGGTGAACATATATGTAAGAAATAAAATAGAGATGAAAGTCAATGGAATAATAACAGAACCCATAGAAACAAACACAGGAATCCGGCAAGGAGATTCACTAAGCCCTCTACTGTTTAACATAATATTGGATGCAATAATAAAACAAGTGAAGAAAAAAAGAGGGTACAAAATGGGCAATAGAGAGATAAAAATACTCTGTTACGCTGATGACACCGTGTTAGTAGCAGAGTGCGAAGACGACCTACAAAGATTATTGCACGAGTTCAACATTAACGCAAAAGAAATGAATATGAAAATATCAGTCCAAAAAACAAAAAGCTTAGTAATTGCCAAAGAACCAATAAGATGCAAATTGGAGTTAGACAATCAAATTATATAACAAGTAATGACTTTCAAATATCTGGGAATTAATCTATCAGCCGACAACAATATCGAAGAAGAGGTAAAAGACCAAATAATTAAAGCCAGTAGAACGGCCGGATGCCTAAACGACACAATTTGGAAAAACAAACACTTAAGATTGGAAACAAAGGCCCGAATATATAAGTCAGTTATTAGGCCAGTTATGACTTACACGGCCGAAACAAGACCAGATACAAGCAAAACACGAAGACATCTGGAAACCAACGAAATGAAGATCTTAAGAACGATTGCTGGAAAAGGACTACAGGATAGGGTAAGAAGTGTAGGGTAAGAGTAGACAATATAAATACCTGGGTAAAGAACAGAAAAGAAGAGTGGAATGAGCACATAAGCAGGATGTCTGAATCAAGGATAGTAAGAATAGCCAGGGACAAGTCACCGTTAGGCAGGAGAAGTATAGGACGCCCAAGGAAAAGATGGAATGTCAACTTAGGGGCAGAATGAAAGGCACCGTTGAATAAAAACAGGCAGTACTGCCTATATAAAAGAAGAAGAAGAAGAAGAAGAAGATAATTCCTGTTATTTAACATGTTCTACATTTGGGCGCCAAAACGTCAATAAAATCATTTTTTTAGTAAAATTGTGGCTTATTTCCCATTAAAAATAGTTAATTATAAAAATGCCACAAGGAAATAGCTTCAGAACAACATGTAGTACATTATTTGACGGTTTTTGCTGTAAATTTTAAAGAACCTTTTAGATTGACATAAAATTTGGCATACGCATAGCCAACATGTCAAAGAAAAAAAGTGATATTGTGCCGATGTGTGCTTTTGCCCTGGGGTGGCTTTCACCCCTTCTCGGGGGTGACAAACATACGGTCAAAATAAGTCCGAAATTCGATAAAATGTCTAATTCTAAGCAACTGCTATTCTATACAGTTTTTTCACCAAGTTACCAAGTTACTTTTCGAGTTATTTGCGAGTGAATATGTTCATTTTTCAACAAAACAAACACGCTTTTAGACAATGTTTCGCAAATAATTCAAAAAGTAAATATTTTATCGAAAAACCCGTTGTTAGCAAAAGTATAGCTTGTAAAAAAGTAAAAAAATGGTGTATACCTGGTTATAGCTAAAGAAAAATAGGTTCATATTCGCCAAACTTCAAATACATATATTTCAACGTGACATACCCAAAAAATGAAGCACTTCTTGGAATAAACTCATTACAACTTTTTTAAAGAGTTTAAAAAGCTTTATGTCCATTTTTATAAAAAAATATTCTGGTATCAAATGTGAGCAAGTTACGCTCAAAATACAGTTGGTCCGTTTTGATTTAGCATAAAAACATCGGGAAAATCACCCCCTAATTAACAACTTAAATAGAATTAATCGTTACCGCTTCACATGTTGCTTTATTTATGTTATTTCTATATAAAATCCTTTATAAAAGGTATATTTGTTAAAATACCTATGCAGGGCTACATCAAGAACATAACTAGTTTTCGATCGGTTGACCGATCATCATCAGTGTTTGCTCAGAATTCCACATGCTAACTACCAAAGTAAAAAATATTCGGGTAAAAACCCTTTACAAATAATCCGTCATCGGAACATAGAAAAATGATGCGAACTCAAACATGGATGTTTAAAATATCAATGGAGCTCATAGACCGGTCTAGTTAGACTCAAAAATAGGAGTGAGGCTACAATAATTACCATCAAGCTGAAAATTGGCAGGATTGTTCAAAATACCATCATAAATGAAATCTAAAAAGTCCTCACAAATCCGACAGGTGCTAAAAAATTTACGCGGGATCAAAGGTCACCAAATATGGTTTTTAGCGATTTTCAGCGAAACGGTAAGTTTTATCGTAAAATTAGTTCTAACAAAAAATGTAGGTTAGATAATTATATATAAAAAATGTCTTAATAGTTTTTTTCGTAAGACCCACTGTTTTTGAGATACAACGATTCAAAGAGTTGAAATACTTCTAATCGTCATAATATATGTATTAGTACACCAGGTATATACAACACTGAAGCTGTAATACAAGTAAACATAATATTCTATCGGTCAACTTAACTTATATTACACATAATAATATAAGATTATAAATATGATAATGTTTCTACTATACAGCTTGCGGTCTACCGAGGGATGCAATGTATAAGCTGTATTATATTACAGTGCCAACAAAAAATCTTTACAAAGTGAATGTAACGCGAAAATAATAAGAATTATTTGAATTTTACGGCTTAATCCCAACAAAAATAGTAAATTGATATGACAAAGTATTAACTTATAATAATTCTTTTTATTTATGCGCCTTAGTTCAATTTGTAAAGATGGGTTTTGTCGGAACAAACAAGTTCGTCGGCTAATCTAATCACCCTACCTATTCTTTTCTCAGAAGGGTTTGAACATAATGAAAGACAATACGATTACGATTGTTTTCAGAAGGTAAATATTAATATCAACAACGTAAAAGCGACATACACAATTGATGGAGGATATCTATTACACCGCATTGTGTGGGATAGCGAAGAAACATTCAACGTTATCTTAGATAAATACGTTCAGTATGTACGGCGTCATTTTGGTCCCAGAGAGTTACTGTCGTATTTGATGGCTATAATGATTTTACGAGAAATATTAAAGCTGCAGAACAACGTCGTAGAACTTCAGCAACATCTTCATCTTCTAATATTTTATTTGATCAATCTATGACAGTATCTACCGCTCAACAGAAATTTCTTGCAAATACAACAAATCTCGGTTCATTTCAATGCTGAAAGATAAGTTTATTGCTGAAAATAAATCGGTAAAACAAGCTAATAATGATGCTGACGTAATGATAATTGAAACAGCCATAGAGCAATTCAATTTAACAAATACAACTATTGTTGTAGGTGAAGATGTAGACTTGCTCGTATTACTCACTAGTAGAACTCCAATCGAAAAAACTATCTTTTCTTTAAACCTGGAAAAGCTCAACACCAATCGGAAATATATTCATCGAAAAGTTTATCTACTTTTGCAAAATGTCAAAATCATATATTATTTTTACACGCAATAACTGGCTGTGATACGACATCTGCATTTTTCAGGAGGGTTAAAACGACTGTTTTTAAAATGTTTGAAAAACAAGATTTACTTGAATGTGCTGAAGTTTTAAAAAAAACTAATTCAACTCCACAAGAAGTTATTTCCAACGGAATTAGCTTTCTTCTCTCTATGTATGGAGCGCCTAAGAAAACTACGTGCTTAGATAAGTTTCGATATGCATGTTTTTTTAAAAGTACTCGAAACAAAAAACAAGTGCAGTTATCTTGTCTTCCTCCAACCTCAGCGGCTGCTCATCAGCATCTTTTTCGGGTATATTACCAAGTTCAAGTGTGGCTTGGTTATCAGCTAGATCCAAAAGACTGGGGATGGAAATTAGTCGACAGTTCATTAGAACCAATTCAAACTTTACTCCCCCTGCGCCGGAAAAACTCCTGAACACAATTTTTTGCAACTGTAAAAAGGGATGTAGCACTAAATGTGGTTGCAAAAAAGTTGGACTGTTTTGTTCGGTAGCATGCACTAATTGTCAAAACCGGTCGTGCTCCAATGTTGAATCACCAACAATTGAAGATTCATTTGATTCTATCGAGGAGCCATGCGATGTGTCATTATTGGGACAATTTACTTTCACCCAGGATGAACAAGAAGAAGAAGAAGAAGAAGAAGAAGAAGTAGAAGAAGAAGAAGAAGAAGAACTAGAAGATGAAAAAGAGGAAGAAGACCAATGAGAAGAAGAACAATGGAAGCAGAAGTATTAGAAAATTATAAACCAGTTTGATAAATTCCCCCTTTTTTTTTTAAATTATACCGCTTTATACAGGGTGTCCCGAAAAGATTGGTCATAAATTATACCACACATTCTGGGGTCAAAAATAGTTCGATTGAACCTAACTTACCTTAGTACAAATGTGCTCATAAAAAAAGTTACAGCCCTTTGAAATTATTAAATGAAAATCGATTTTTTTCAATATATCGAAAACTATTAGATATTTTTTATTAAAAATGGACATGTATCATTGTTATGGCAGGAACATCTTAAAACAAAATTATAGTGAAATTTGTCCACCCCATAAAAATTTTATGGGGGTTTTGTTCCCTTAAACCCCCTAAAAACTTTTGTGTACGTTCCAATTAATTCATTATTGTGATACCATTAGTTAATCACAACGTTTTAAAAACTTTTTTGCCTCTTAATATTTTTTCGATAAGCCAGTTTTTATCGAGATGCGGCTTCTTATTTAATATATTTACATAAAAAATTTATGGGGGTTTTGTTCTTTAAACCCCCCAAATGTTTGTGTACGTTCCAATTGAACTCTTATTTTAGTACCATTAGTTAAACACAGTGTTTTTAAAACTTTTTTGCCCCTTAGTCTTTTTTTGATAAGTCACCTTATATCGAGATGTGGCTTCTTTTTCAAAATATACCTAAAAATGTAAATTATAATTAAATTTTCAGATTATTAACAGGTCTCTATAATCGTACTTAACCATATACAAATATGTGGTGGATTCGACAAATATTCAAAATATCTCGATAAACAGTGGCTTATCGAAAAAGTACTAGGAGGCAAAAACGTTTTAAAA
Source organism: Diabrotica virgifera virgifera (assembly GCF_917563875.1). Taxonomy (NCBI): domain Eukaryota; kingdom Metazoa; phylum Arthropoda; class Insecta; order Coleoptera; family Chrysomelidae; genus Diabrotica; species Diabrotica virgifera. The sequence continues at coordinate 181,489,434 of NC_065445.1, read as the reverse complement.
ACATTGTGTTTCATTAATGGTGTCACAATAATAATTTAATCGGAACGTACACAAAAGTTTGGGGGGTTTAAGGGAACAAAACCCCCATAAAATTTTTATGGGGTGTACAAATTTCACTTTAATTTTTATTTAAGATGTTGCTGCCATAAGCATGCCACATATCCATTTTCAATAAAAAATCTCTAAGAGTTTTCGATATATGAAAAAAAATCGATTTTCATTTTGTAACTTCAAAGGGTTGTAACTTTTTTGTGTGCACTATTGTATATAGGTAAGTGAGGTTCAATCAACCTATTTTTGACCCCAGAATCTGTGGTATAATTTATGACCAATCTTTCCGGGACACCCTGTATAACTTTTATCATTTTTAACCCTTGCCAATATCAATTATTAAATAGCTTTAAATTAAACAGAATCATAACAGATCCGTGGAATAGGCCTACTGGGGAAATCACTTAAAAAAAAACGCGATAAGTACACTACCTCAAAGGTGGTGTGGAAACGTGTGCGCGCGCATATTATGACGATTACCACTTTTTGAATCGTTATATCTCAAAAACGGTGGCTCTCAGAAAAAAAAGTAATAAGAAATTTTTTATAGATAATTATCTAATGTACATTTTTTGTTACAACTAATTTTACGATAAAACTTACCGTTTCGCTGAAAATCGCTAAAAACCATATTTGGTGACCTTTGACCCCGCGTAAAATTTTTAGCACGGGTCGGATTTATGAGGACTTTTTAGATTATATTTATGATGGTATTTTGAAAAATCCTGCCAATTTTCAGCTTGATGGTAATTTTTGTAGCCTCAGATGCGTAAGTTGACTGTAGTATCAATGGTACCTAGAGCAGGAAACAGTGGATATTTTAAACATCCATGTTTGAGTTCGCATCATTTTTCTATGTTCCGATGACGGATTATTTGTAAAGGGTTTTTACCCGAATATTTTTTAATTTGGTGGTTAGCATGTTGGATTCTGAGCAAACACTGATGATGATCGGTCAACCGATCGAAAACTAGTTATGTTCTTGATGTAGCCCTGCATAGGGATTTTAACAAATATACCTTTTATAAAGGATTTTATGGTTTTTTGTAATAAATGGTATACAGCCACTACAGGAATTCTTTTCTTGTGGAATTTTTTTATTTCTATATGATCTGTAAGTTTCATCGATTTAACGTGCTTATTTAAAAAAATGGTTTTAAAACAAAATTTTTAAAATATTTAATTTTGAAAAATGCTCTTTTTTAAAATAACTAAAAATTATTAGTAATACCAAAAATCTCAAAAAGTAATAAAATGTAAGTTTTGCTTTTCTGAATATTTTGGACTTTTGGTTTTCCTGTTAGACAAAAATCGGTTATGCTATGGCTGTTCAAAGTTTGCATACACTCGGCATTAGTGACTCGTTCAAGCCATTTTAACTACAGCCTTTTCAAGAATAAGCACTTTGAACCGCTGAGACTTACAGATCGTACTTATAAAGAATAAATAAGTAAAGTAACTTGTGAAGCGGCAACGATTAATTTTATTTGATATGCTAATTAGGGGGTGCCTTTCGCGATTCATTTTACCAAAAAATAAAAGGTACCAACAATATTTTGAGCATAACTCACTTAATTTTAAGGTTAGAAGTTTTTTATAAACAAAAATAAACCTTTTTTTTAACAGTTTAAAAAAGTCAAAATGAGTCTTCCCCGAAAAGTGTTCTGTTTTTTGGTTATTTCTCGATGAAATATTCGATTTGGAATTTGACGAATAAGAACCTACTTTTCATTAGCCACAACTTTGCTTGTTCTGGGTCTACAGACTAAATATATGCACCATTTTTTTTTCATTTTTTTATAAACTATATTTTTATTAAGAATATTTTTTTCGGCAAAGTACTTACTTTTTGAGTTATTTTGGTTATTTTGTTTAAAAATGAACAAATTCACTCGCAAATAACTCAAAAAGTATTGACTTGATGAAAAAACTCTATAGAACAAAAGTTGCTTAGAATTAGTGAGTTTATCGAATTCCGAACTTATTTTGGACATATACTTTTCACCCCAGGGCAAAAGCACACATCGGCACAATATCACTTTTTTTCTTTGGCTTATTAGCTATGTGTATGCCAAATTTCATGTCGATCCAAGCTAGCGTTACCAGGTGTCCCGATTTGCGCGGGACGTCCCGATTTTCAGGGGTCTGGGGCCGAGTACCGATTTGTAACTGATCGGGACACTAAATGTCACCATTTTTACCAACGAAACCCATTTTCAGGAGGACTTGCAGTGAATTTTATAAATATGTTATAAAAACAAGGCACTCCTAAAAGCGGCAAAATCGAATGAACAATATAATTTTAATGAAAAATAAATAATTTACTAAATTTACGATTTTTTTTTGTAATTTCATCCGATTATTATTATTATGTAGGATTAAATACAGATTCTAGAAACACCTTGTAGTCCAGTAAATGAACCGAAAATACGGCGATACCGTGTAATTTTCAGGATCAACTCCGAATTGCATGAAAATTTGGACGGCTTGTGCGCCATTAGTTGCTTTTACTCGGGGGGTGACAGTCACCCCCGATAGGTATTTGGGGGTGAAAAACCGCGCGTTTAAAATAAGTGCGGAGTTGGAAAAATTGACTAATTCTAAGCAATTTTAGTTCTACAGAATTTAACTTAGTTAATATTTTTCGAGTTATTTACAATTGAAAATGTTTATTTTTCGACAAAAAAATCATGTTTTCAGAAGATTTTCACAAATAACTCAAAAAGTAAGTATTTGATCGAAAAAAATATTCTTAGCAAAAATGTAGCATAATATAAAAAAATGAACAAAAATGTGAACTCGTAAAGTCTATAGAACCAGCAAAAGTAAAGTTGTAGCTCATGAAAAATACGTTCTTATTCGTCAAATTGAAAATTAAATATTTCAACGTGAAATAACCAAGAAATGAAGCACTTTTCGGGAAAACTAATTAAAACTTTTCTAATAAAGCTTTATTTTTATATTTTAAAAAAGTTGCTAACATCAAAACTAAGCGATTTATACTCAAAATCAAGTTGATTCCTTTTTTTGGGTAAAAAAATCGTGAAGATCTCCCCTATTTAGCACCCCAAATGAAATTAATCGTTATTGCTTTACAAACAATTTACTTTACTTATTATATATTTTTTACATGATTGAAAGGGCCTAAACGAGTCACTAATCACGAGTGTATGCAAAATATGAACAACCACTTTTAACCAATTTTTGTCTTACAGAAAAACAAAATGAATCTATCATATTGATAAAAGCAAAACATACCTATTTTTTACTTCTTGAGATTTTTAATATCCCTAATACTTTTTAAATTATTTTGAAAAAAGGGCATTTTCCAATTAGTTAAGGAAAATTAATTTTTACTACAAAACAAATTTTTCTTTCAAAACTAAGCACTCCCAACCGGTAAACCTTACATATCGTATAAACAATACACATATAAAATAAATGGTAAAGGGGAACGATTAATTTTATTTACGGTGCTAAATAGGGGGAGATTTTAACGATTTTTTTTTACCAAAAAAGGAGCCAACTTTAATTTGAGCGTAACTCGCTTAGTTTTAAGACTGCTAGAGACTTTCATATACAACAAAATTAAAAATTTTTTTAAACACTTTAAAAATTTTTAATAGGTTTTGCCCGAAAATTGCTTAATTTTTTGGTTATTTCAAGTTGAAAAATTCGATTTGGAATTTGACGAGTAAGAACGTATTTTTGATGAGCTACAACTTTGCTTTTACTGGTTTTATAGACTTTCTGAACATACAATTTTTTTTGCTTTTTTAAAAGCTACATTTTTTCTAGAAATATTTTTTTCGATAAAATTATTCGAAAAGTATTGACTTAAAAATTATATAGAACAAAAGTTTTTTAGAGTTAGTCAGTTAATCCATTTTGGGACTTACTTTAAACGTGCGTTTTTTTACCCCCGAGCAGGGGTAACTGTAACTGTCACCCCCCAGGTAAAAGCAACCAACGGCACAAGTTCAACTTTGATGTAGACAGTAAGTAGAACCTAAAACCAGATTTTCATGCAATTCGGAGTTGACTCTGAAAATTGCACTCCAAAACGGTCACTGTTGTTTATTTGTCCCGATCTACAACCCTAAATCCCGATCTGTTTTTGCTTATGTACCGATTAAAAACAAATCGGACCTGGCAACACTAATCCAAGCGGTTCTTTTAAAATTTAGAGGTTTTGCAATATTTTACCGTTAAAGAACGTACTAATGTTCTACGTGTCCGACTTATTAAAATGCCCAACATATTTGTGGGACAAACATGTTTTTATATTATATAAAATGTGCCATTGAATAAACTTAAAAACATCCTGCTAGTTTTCACAATCATAGACTTTTCAGGATGACACGTACCACAATTAAAATCACGTTCCACAATTAGAACCCCCCTGTTCCAGTGTTATCAGTTATCATACATCAAAATTTGTACGACTAGACACGGTTAAGCTATTAACAAATTTTCAGCTTGTCAACTTTTTTTTTGGTACGTGGGATCCAGGCGTATGAGTTTTTTTCTTCGATATTACCAACGCGTTCAATATGAAGTGTCCTATAGGCGTAGGTCCAAAATTTTGCGTCAATGTATTTTAAATGCATTCATTATTTTTTAAATCCTGAGAAAACTAATGAATATTTTTTTGAAAAATTTAAACGTAGGATTAAAGTTATTCTAAGGACTATCGGCCCTCGGTATTAATGTAATCTTTCATTCTGCGTTTTTTCAAAAATACTTATTAGTTTTCTCAGGATCCGAAAAAGAATTAATGCATTTAAAACACATTAATACAACGCTAAAAAGTAATTAAATTTGTAATAGATTTTTTTAAGATTTTGCTAATCATTTTGACGTTCTATTGATGAAATATTAATTTCTTACTTCGGATACTTTCACAATTATCATGTAGATGGCGCCAAGATTAATTTATAATTACATATTACAGAACATTAAAAAACGCAAATTCAGTATTTAAAACGTAAGTATATTTAAGGTAAAAATATATACCACAGCTTTGATCAACTAATATTTTTTATAATTAATGTTTTTAATTTTAATTTGAAATTAATCACTTTGACATTTATGTCAAATTTCCGGTAAATGTTTACAGACTTGTCACTACTGGCGCTCACGAATTTATAAATATCCCCTCTACGTACGAGCTCACAGCGTATACGCCAGGGCAGATAAATAAAAATGAGCGATTTCAGGGTAAAAATCAATACAGGTATTTGAAGGTGCTAAATCGTAGGGGGACATAGTTAATTAAAAATACATACAGAGGTACTCGCAAATCAACTTCAGTTTTTTATAAACAAAGGCTAAAGTCAGAAAATATTGTTTTTGCCTGTAGCATTTTTTGTATCATGTTTACAGCAAAAGTTGTATTATGAAAGTTGTGTATCATAAAAAAACGATTAATTTTAATTTTTATTAGTTAAAATTGATAAATAATTAACCGAGATAATTGCAAAAATCCACATTAAACCACAAGAAATTAAAAAAACGATATATTTATTATTTAAATGGTCTTAAAAAGTCGTTTAATAAATAGTGAGTTTTTTCCTTATAAACAATTAGAATAACTTTGTTTTTTTTCACGACAAATAATTATAATTAGTTGTATCAGAAAAATGGTAAAAAAACACACATTAAAAACGAAAAATAAACTTTCTATGACCAATAATACCCAAGTTATATTTTTTTTTTGAAAAATAATATCTGTATTGTTTATAAATATTAAGAGTCGAAATTTGCACAGAATCATAATAGATATCTATATTTTACATTGCAATTAATAACTACAGTATATCTTCTATTTAAAATGAGTAATAACCCTTTAAAATGAAGGGACTCGAGCTGACTTAACTGGGACCGTGTGATGGGAGAAGGATCTCTGAGTCCGCTTTCGCGCGTCGAGATTTTGATATTGAAAGTTCAAATTGGAGCACTTGAAAAATGTTATAATAACTTCGCTTCCAGAGAACGTAGAGCCTTCACTTTTTTTTTTAAATTGGGGTAACTCGACGAAATAATAACGACTAGCTAAATTTCATTCACCGGAAAAATCGGGAAATTCTGGAAAATGGACTTTTTTATTCAACATTAATTTACAACGTTAACACTAATATATTTAGTTGAAAGACTGATAGGTTTTGTACACACTTGAAATGAATGAAAGAAGTGAAAGAAGTATATTAAAGTGTGTAAATGTATTTTAATTTCCTTAGCTGTGTACTCCGACAGTAAAAACCGCGTGCAGCAAGAGCAGGAAACTCCACCGACGGGCCTTTGGGATGTTAATTCCAATAACGAACGAGACTCTAGCCTGCTAACTAGGCGTATTTCGACATCCCAAAGGCCCGTCGGTGGAGTTTCCTGCTCTTGCTGCACGCGGTTTTTACTGTCGGCGTACACAGCTAAGGAAATTAAAATACATTTACACACTTTAATATACTTCTTTCACTTCTTTCACTAATATATTTAAATAAATATTTTCATAAGATATTATAAATTTGTAAATAAATAATAGAATGTATAGTATATATATCTTTATATATATACAAGATAGTTCATCGTATTTGCCTCGGCCTCAGTACGGAAAACGACTTGATATTTAAAAAAAATTCTTCACAGCAATTTACAGGGCCATTAACACTACAATCTAAAAGTAATGATAATTATACAGGGTGCTTCAAAAAAGAGGGGTATATTAAAGTTATATTTTCTCTTATGGAACACCCTACACGTGAGCCATTTTTGAATTTTCCTTAAAAAATAAAGTATATTTTTATAAGGGTTTCCTACACCTAAATACAGGGTGTTTTGATTTATTTCGATTTTTATAAGAATATAAGGTTTTAGAAACAAAAAATAATATCTACGAATCTAAGAATCGGTGACAAATTTTTTCTTGGATCTTTATAATAGACTATTCAGCATATTGGAACAGATATTTATTGTAATAAAATTTATAAATATTTAATCGTACATTTTTAGATTTAAAAATTAATTAAAAACAAAAACATTTAACAAAACTGAAAACATAAACAAAAACATACCTCATTATAGGGCCAAAACTAGTTTTAATGTGTATCTACAAAAACACATAATATGTGTTTTTGTGTTTTGTGTTTCTCCACAATACACCAGGGTAGAAAAATAAATATGAGCGATTTCAGGGTAAAAAACAATACAGGTATTTAAAGGTACTAAATCGTAGGGGGGATATAGTTTATTAATAATACATACAGAGATACTCGTAAATCGACCTCATTTTTTTTATAAACAAAGACCAAAATCAGAAAAAATTGTTTTTTGCCTATAGCATTCTTAGTATCATATTTACAGCAAAATTTGTATTACAAAAGTTGTGTATCATGGAAAAACTATTAATTTGAATTTTTATAAGTTAAAATCCATAAAGAATTAACCAAGATAATTGCAAAAATCCACATTTTTTGCACTATTTTGTAAATATTAAGCGTAAATTGTTATTAGCGTACATAATGTCAAGAAGATCTGTTTGTTAGTTTACGAGTTATGTTAAATGTTTATACCAGACATTGGATGTTTAAACAATCATTGTTGCCCAAGGAGTATTTTCAGAGCTTTTTGGTAAAGTGCAATGAGTTCTTAAAGAGTCAAATTACTAATAAAGTAAAAAAAAGAATATATTTGTTTTTTATATGTTGTTAAACAAGTCGATAAAAAAATGGTTAGTTTTTTCCTTATAAACAATTAGAATATCTTTGTCATTTCTTATGATCACTAATTATAACTGGTTGTATCAAAAAGCTGGTAAAAAAAGACATACTAAACAAGAAAAAAAATGCGTGTGTACTTTGTACGCACGTAAGAAGTTATACTTCTATTATCTGATTTCAACGAAATAAATATACTTTAAACAGTTTATTTTTATTTTATTTAAATATTAAACAAATTTCAATGCTTACCAGTTTCGAAAAATAAAAAAGAATAGAAATGGTCCGTATTTGAACCCAAGACCTCTCGATCTGTAGCCAAATGCACTACCAATAACGCCACGACGCCTGTTTATATAGTTTCTCGGACATATTGACAATTCACGGTAACAAACTGACTAAGTGAAGTAAAATAAATATAAAAATGTTTTAATAATACTTACCTTACTCCCGAGGGAGACAAATCCAAAGACACAAATATTATAAAGAAAAAGAAAATAATCGTTTTCGTTTTGATTCAATTCGAGTCTCTTGCCATCCTCTGACACGGTGTTTCTGGATCTTTATCCTTTATCAAAGAGGCTATTGCAAGTAGACTGAATTGAATCAACTCGAGACGAAGAAGAACTGCATCTATTAAAATATCTGCAGTATATTGTGGTTAGACTGTCCTCTAACGGGGAATGACAAAATAAATAAAATAAATTTCGACCACGAGTCAGGATTCTGTTAACCGAGATACTATAGTATCAAGCGGCGCCGCTAGGAGGAGCTTCTCCAACAATGCGTCTCAGAATACTTTAAGAACACTTGGTCATTTTGTACTCTAAACCGAGTAAAGCATGAAAAAGAAAAAGAAAATAATCGTTTTCGTTTTGATTCAATTCGAGTCTCTTGCCATCCTCTGACACGGTGTTTCTGGATCTTTATCCTTTATCAAAGAGGCTATTGCAAGTAGACTGAATTGAATCAACTCGAGACGAAGAAGAACTGCATCTATTAAAATATCTGCAGTATATTGTGGTTAGACTGTCCTCTAACGGGGAATGACAAAATAAATAAAATAAATTTCGACCACGAGTCAGGATTCTGTTAACCGAGATACTATAGTATCAAGCGGCGCCGCTAGGAGGAGCTTCTCCAACAATGCGTCTCAGAATACTTTAAGAACACTTGGTCATTTTGTACTCTAAACCGAGTAAAGCATGAAAAAGAAAAAGAAAATAATCGTTTTCGTTTTGATTCAATTCGAGTCTCTTGCCATCCTCTGACACGGTGTTTCTGGATCTTTATCCTTTATCAAAGAGGCTATTGTAAGTAGACTGAATTGAATCAACTCGAGACGAAGAAGAACTGCATCTATTAAAATATCTGCAGTATATTGTGGTTAGACTGTCCTCTAACGGGGAATGACAAAATAAATAAAATAAATTTCGACCACGAGTCAGGATTCTGTTAACCGAGATACTATAGTATCAAGCGGCGCCGCTAGGAGGAGCTTCTCCAACAATGCGTCTCAGAATACTTTAAGAACACTTGGTCATTTTGTACTCTAAACCGAGTAAAGCATGAAAAAGAAAAAGAAAATAATCGTTTTCGTTTTGATTCAATTCGAGTCTCTTGCCATCCTCTGACACGGTGTTTCTGGATCTTTATCCTTTATCAAAGAGGCTATTGCAAGTAGGATAAAGATCCAGAAACACCGTGTCAGAGGATGGCAAGAGACTCGAATTGAATCAAAACGAAAACGATTATTTTCTTTTTCTTTTTCATGCTTTACTCGGTTTAGAGTACAAAATGACCAAGTGTTCTTAAAGTATTCTGAGACGCATTGTTGGAGAAGCTCCTCCTAGCGGCGCCGCTTGATACTATAGTATCTCGGTTAACAGAATCCTGACTTGTGGTCGAAATTTATTTTATTTATTTTGTCATTCCCCGTTAGAGGACAGTCTAACCACAATATACTGCAGATATTTTAATAGATGCAGTTCTTCTTCGTCTCGAGTTGATTCAATTCAGTCTACTTGCAATAGCCTCTTTGATAAAGGATAAAGATCCAGAAACACCGTGTCAGAGGATGGCAAGAGACTCGAATTGAATCAAAACGAAAACGATTATTTTCTTTTTCTTTTTCATGCTTTACTCGGTTTAGAGTACAAAATGACCAAGTGTTCTTAAAGTATTCTGAGACGCATTGTTGGAGAAGCTCCTCCTAGCGGCGCCGCTTGATACTATAGTATCTCGGTTAACAGAATCCTGACTCGTGGTCGAAATTTATTTTATTTATTTTGTCATTCCCCGTTAGAGGACAGTCTAACCACAATATACTGCAGATATTTTAATAGATGCAGTTCTTCTTCGTCTCGAGTTGATTCAATTCAGTCTACTTGCAATAGCCTCTTTGATAAAGGATAAAGATCCAGAAACACCGTGTCAGAGGATGGCAAGAGACTCGAATTGAATCAAAACGAAAACGATTATTTTCTTTTTCTTTTTCATGCTTTACTCGGTTTAGAGTACAAAATGACCAAGTGTTCTTAAAGTATTCTGAGACGCATTGTTGGAGAAGCTCCTCCTAGCGGCGCCGCTTGATACTATAGTATCTCGGTTAACAGAATCCTGACTCGTGGTCGAAATTTATTTTATTTATTTTGTCATTCCCCGTTAGAGAACAGTCTAACCACAATATACTGCAGATATTTTAATAGATGCAGTTCTTCTTCGTCTCGAGTTGATTCAATTCAGTCTACTTGCAATAGCCTCTTTGATAAAGGATAAAGATCCAGAAACACCGTGTCAGAGGATGGCAAGAGACTCGAATTGAATCAAAACGAAAACGATTATTTTCTTTTTCTTTTTCATGCTTTACTCGGTTTAGAGTACAAAATGACCAAGTGTTCTTAAAGTATTCTGAGACGCATTGTTGGAGAAGCTCCTCCTAGCGGCGCCGCTTGATACTATAGTATCTCGGTTAACAGAATCCTGACTCGTTGTCGAAATTTATTTTATTTATTTTGTCATTCCCCGTTAGAGGACAGTCTAACCACAATATACTGCAGATATTTTAATAGATGCAGTTCTTCTTCGTCTCGAGTTGATTCAATTCAGTCTACTTGCAATAGCCTCTTTGATAAAGGATAAAGATCCAGAAACACCGTGTCAGAGGATGGCAAGAGACTCGAATTGAATCAAAACGAAAACGATTATTTTCTTTTTCTTTTTCATGCTTTACTCGGTTTAGAGTACAAAATGACCAAGTGTTCTTAAAGTATTCTGAGACGCATTGTTGGAGAAGCTCCTCCTAGCGGCGCCGCTTGATACTATAGTATCTCGGTTAACAGAATCCTGACTCGTGGTCGAAATTTATTTTATTTATTTTGTCATTCCCCGTTAGAGGACAGTCTAACCACAATATACTGCAGATATTTTAATAGATGCAGTTCTTCTTCGTCTCGAGTTGATTCAATTCAGTCTACTTGCAATAGCCTCTTTGATAAAGGATAAAGATCCAGAAACACCGTGTCAGAGGATGGCAAGAGACTCGAATTGAATCAAAACGAAAACGATTATTTTCTTTTTCTCTTTCATGCTTTACTCGGTTTAGAGTACAAAATGACCAAGTGTTCTTAAAGTATTCTGAGACGCATTGTTGGAGAAGCTCCTCCTAGCGGCGCCGCTTGATACTATAGTATCTCGGTTAACAGAATCCTGACTCGTGGTCGAAATTTATTTTATTTATTTTGTCATTCCCCGTTAGAGGACAGTCTAACCACAATATACTGCAGATATTTTAATAGATGCAGTTCTTCTTCGTCTCGAGTTGATTCAATTCAGTCTACTTGCAATAGCCTCTTTGATAAAGGATAAAGATCCAGAAACACCGTGTCAGAGGATGGCAAGAGACTCGAATTGAATCAAAACGAAAACGATTATTTTCTTTTTCTTTTTCATGCTTTACTCGGTTTAGAGTACAAAATGACCAAGTATTCTTAAAGTATTCTGAGACGCATTGTTGGAGAAGCTCCTCCTAGCGGCGCCGCTTGATACTATAGTATCTCGGTTAACAGAATCCTGACTCGTGGTCGAAATTTATTTTATTTATTTTGTCATTCCCCGTTAGAGGACAGTCTAACCACAATATACTGCAGATATTTTAATAGATGCAGTTCTTCTTCGTCTCGAGTTGATTCAATTCAGTCTACTTGCAATAGCCTCTTTGATAAAGGATAAAGATCCAGAAACACCGTGTCAGAGGATGGCAAGAGACTCGAATTGAATCAAAACGAAAACGATTATTTTCTTTTTCTTTTTCATGCTTTACTCGGTTTAGAGTACAAAATGACCAAGTGTTCTTAAAGTATTCTGAGACGCATTGTTGGAGAAGCTCCTCCTAGAGGCGCCGCTTGATACTATAGTATCTCGGTTAACAGAATCCTGACTCGTTGTCGAAATTTATTTTATTTATTTTGTCATTCCACGTTAGAGGACAGTCTAACCACAATATACTGCAGATATTTTAATAGATGCAGTTCTTCTTCGTCTCGAGTTGATTCAATTCAGTCTACTTGCAATAGCCTCTTTGATAAAGGATAAAGATCCAGAAACACCGTGTCAGAGGATGGCAAGAGACTCGAATTGAATCAAAACGAAAACGATTATTTTCTTTTTCTTTTTCATGCTTTACTCTGTTTAGAGTACAAAATGACCAAGTGTTCTTAAAGTATTCTGAGACGCATTGTTGGAGAAGCTCCTCCTAGCGGCGCCGCTTGATACTATAGTATCTCGGTTAACAGAATCCTGACTCGTGGTCGAAATTTATTTTATTTATTTTGTCATTCCCCGTTAGAGGACAGTCTAACCACAATATACTGCAGATATTTTAATAGATGCAGTTCTTCTTCGTCTCGAGTTGATTCAATTCAGTCTACTTGCAATAGCCTCTTTGATAAAGGATAAAGATCCAGAAACACCGTGTCAGAGGATGGCAAGAGACTCGAATTGAATCAAAACGAAAACGATTATTTTCTTTTTCTCTTTCATGCTTTACTCGGTTTAGAGTACAAAATGACCAAGTGTTCTTAAAGTATTCTGAGACGCATTGTTGGAGAAGCTCCTCCTAGCGGCGCCGCTTGATACTATAGTATCTCGGTTAACAGAATCCTGACTCGTGGTCGAAATTTATTTTATTTATTTTGTCATTCCCCGTTAGAGGACAGTCTAACCACAATATACTGCAGATATTTTAATAGATGCAGTTCTTCTTCGTCTCGAGTTGATTCAATTCAGTCTACTTGCAATAACCTCTTTGATAAAGGATAAAGATCCAGAAACACCGTGTCAGAGGATGGCAAGAGACTCGAATTGAATCAAAACGAAAACGATTATTTTCTTTTTCTTTTTCATGCTTTACTCGGTTTAGAGTACAAAATGACCAAGTGTTCTTAAAGTATTCTGAGACGCATTGTTGGAGAAGCTCCTCCTAGCGGCGCCGCTTGATACTATAGTATCTCGGTTAACAGAATCCTGACTCGTGGTCGAAATTTATTTTATTTTTTTTGTCATTCCCCGTTAGAGGACAGTCTAACCACAATATACTGCAGATATTTTAATAGATGCAGTTCTTCTTCGTCTCGAGTTGATTCAATTCAGTCTACTTGCAATAGCCTCTTTGATAAAGGATAAAGATCCAGAAACACCGTGTCAGAGGATGGCAAGAGACTCGAATTGAATCAAAACGAAAACGATTATTTTCTTTTTCTTTTTCATGCTTTACTCGGTTTAGAGTACAAAATGACCAAGTGTTCTTAAAGTATTCTGAGACGCATTGTTGGAGAAGCTCCTCCTAGCGGCGCCGCTTGATACTATAGTATCTCGGTTAACAGAATCCTGACTCGTGGTCGAAATTTATTTTATTTATTTTGACAAATATTATAATAAATACATTTACTGAAAACACTAATACATATATTCTTTTCATCTTTTAACACCTTTTTTCACACGGTGATATATACATAACTTGAAATATTTAGCAACTAACGCCATACTGTCTGTGTGCGCATGCGCGCAGAATAATAAAAATTATCTCCCAATCGCGTCTAAAGAAGTATAACTTCAAAAAATCTTTCTAGGACCAATAATAGCCAAGTTATACTTTTTTTTTTTAAATCACATCTCTATTGTTTATAAATATTAAGAGTTGAAATTTTTACAGAATGATAACAAATATCTATATTTTATATTACAATTGATAAGTACGAAATATCTTCTATTTAAAACGAGTAATAACCCTTTAAAGTCAAGTTACTCACGCTGACTGAGCTGTGACCGTGTGATATGGAAGAATGTCGCGAGTCCAGTTTCTCGCGTTGATATTTTGAAGAATAACAACTAGCTAATTTTCATTGGCCGAAAAAATCGGAAAATTCTGTAAAATGGATTTTTTTATTCAACATTCATTTACAACGTTAACACTAATATATTTTGATAAATATTTTCATAAAATATTATAAATTTGTGAATAAATATTAAAATATAATTATAGTATGTATACAGGTTTTTTCATTTTATTCGCCTCGGTGTCTGTACGGAAAAGACGATTTAAAAAAAATTCTTCGTAGCAATATACAGGGCCATTAACACTACAATTTAAAAATAATATGAATTATACAGGGTGCTTCAAAAAAGAGTGGTATATCAAAGATATATTGTTTATGGAACACCCTACACTTGATGAAATTTTTGAATTTGCACTTAAACAATAAGCCAGACTATACCTAAGTACAGGGTGTTTTGATTTATTTCAATTTTAAAAAAATATTTAAAGTTTTAGAAAAAAAAAATAAATAGGTATTTACAAATCTAATAATCGGTGACAATTTTTTTTTGGATCTTCATAATAGACTATTTAGCATATTTAAACAGATGTTTATTGTAACAAAATTTATAATTACATAATCGTACAATTTCAGATTTAAAAATTAATTGAAATCCAAAACGTTCTCAAATTGAAACAAAATATATATATAGATTATAATTATTGATCTTCGTTAATTCTACACAGTTTTTGTACAGGTTCATCAATTTCTTCCACATTATCCATAATTTCTTGAAATAAACCAATTGTACCGAGCTTTGCATAAATTGCAAGGATTATACTGACGAAAAAAGATGCTACAACCTTTTGACAGTTATTATAGATGACAAAAGTGAAGTTGAAGAAGATTTGTTTAAAAAAATAGGGATAATGTTGAAGAAATTAATAAATCCGTACATAAACTGTGTAGAATTAACGAAGATCAATAATTATAATCTATACATACATTTTTTTAAATTTGAGAATGTTTTTGTTTCCAATTAGTTTTTAAATCTAAAAATGTACGTTTAAGTAATTATAAATTTTGTTACAATAAACATCTGCTTAAATATATGCTAAACAGTCTATTATGAAGATCCAAGAAAAAATTTGTCACCGATTCTTAGATTCGTAAATATTTATTTTTTTCTAAAATTTTACATTTTTCTAAAAATTTAAATAAATCAAAACACCCTGTACTTAGGTATAGGGTATAGTCTAGCTAGCAGCTAGCATATTGTTTAAGAGCAATTCAAAAATTTTGTCAGGTGTAGCGTGTTCCATAAAAAATATATCTTTGATATACCACTCTTTTTTGAAGCAGCCTGTATAATTCATATTATTTTTAGATTGTAGTGTTAATGGTTTTGTATATTTCTATGAAGAATTTTTTTAAATCAAGTCGTTTTCCGTACAGACACTGAGGCGAATAAAATGAACAACCCTGTATATAAATAAATATATACAAATTTATATTTTATGAAAATATTTATCAAAATATATTAGTGTTAACTTTGTAAATCAATATTGAATAAAAAAATCCATTTTCCAGAATTTTCCGATTTTTCCGGTCAATGAAAATTAGCTATTTGTTATTCTTTCGTCGAGTTACCCCAATTTAAAAAAAATTGAAGGCTCTACGTTCTCTGGAAGCTGAGATATTATAAAATTTTTCAAGCGCTCCAAATTGAACTTTCTATAGCAAAATCTCGACTAGAGAAACTGGACTCCGACATTCTTCCATATCACACGGTCCCAGCTCAGTCAGCGTGAGTAACTTGATTTTAAAGGGTTATTACTCGTTTTAAATAGAAGATATTTCGTACTTACCAATTGTCATATAAAATATAGATATTTATTACCATGCTGTGAAAATTTCAACTCTTAATATTTATAAACAATAGAGACGTGATTTTTCAAAAAAAAGTATAACTTGGCTATTATTGGTCCTAGAAAGTTTTTTTTCATTTTAATGTGCATTTTTTTTACCAGCTCTTTGACACAACCAATTATAATTATTTATCAGAAAAAATAACAAAGATATTCTAATTGTTTATAAGGAAAAACTTACCATTTTTTTATCGACTTGTTTAACAACATTTAAAAAACAAATATATATTTTTTTAACTTTCTTAGTACTTTGAGTCTTTAAGTAGTCATTGCACTTTGCCAAAAAGCTCTGAAGATACTCCTTGGGCAACAATGATTGTTTAAACATTCGATGTCTGGGATAAACATTTAACATAACTTGTAAACTAACAAACAGATCAGCTTGAGATTTTGTAAACTAATAAAGGCACTTAATTGCCTCATGATCAAGGTATAATAAGTTCCTTACGGCCTATTTGCTAAAAGTTATTAACATTTCCAAAATAGTGCAAAAAACGTGGTTTTTTGCAATTATCTCGGTTAATTTTGTATGGATTTTAACTTGTAAACATTCAAATTAATCGTTTTTTTGTAACACACAACTTTCATGACACAACTTTTGCTGTAAATATGATACTAAAAATTCTAGTGGCAAAAAACAATATTTTCTGATGTTGGCATTTTTTTTATAAAAAAATGAGGTCGATTTACGAGTACCTCTGTATGTATTTTTAACTAACTATATCCTCCCTACGATTTAGCACCTTCAAATACCTGTATTGATTTTTTTCCCGTTTTTATTTTTCTACCCTGGTCTAATATGGGATTAAGACTGAACTGCTCAGTTAAGGTTTCAAAGTAATGCATTTTTGTCTATTTTTTTATTGTATAATTTTAAAATTACTTTTATTTTTTTAATTATATTCCATGATTATAACTTTTTGGGATGATAATAACATGAATGTCACTTTTGTTGGTGTATATGAGTGAACGTTTTATAATCATAACAATTTTTCTATAAACTACTTATTTGATATTATTTTCATCCATAATTTATATTCAATCATGTAACTTCCTTTTAATATAAAAATGATATGTATTTTTATTTTTAGCAACGTTTTTCTGCTTCATATGTATGACAACCCTGTCATGGTCAACTGTGGTGCTTCCCAAATTATCAAATTTTGACACAAGTCCCATTGGAAGAAGGGTGGGCATGGAAGAAGAGAGTTGGATATCATCCATTATAAATATAAGTGCCATATTCAGTGTCTTCATTTTTGGATATTTAGCAGATAAAACAGGAAGAAAATGTACTTTATTGATAGCTGGTATGCCGTATCTGCTAAGCAACATAATTCTTGCGTATGCATCATCGGTGTACCTATATTATATAGCTAGGTTTCTTATGGGTTTTACTATAGGAACTCTTTCTCTTTTGCCTGTATATATTAGCGAAATCAGCCACAAAAACCATAGAAATGTAATAGGACCTTTAATTGGTTGTGCTGGGTGTTTTGGTGCTCTATTTCCTAACCTGTTGGGACCCTTCGTTTCCATGAAAACGTTCAGTTTAGTACAAGCTGCTCTGGCTGCAATTTATTTGGTATTTTTTGCGATTTTGGGAGAGGAAGGTCCACAATTTTATATAATCAGAAACAGGGAGTTTCAAGCCAGGGCCGTTCTAGAACGCTTAAGAGGTAGTTACGACGATATTGACGAAACATTTGCGGAAATTAAAAATGGATATAATGAAGAAAAACAAGGGACATTACGAGATATATTAACTTCTAGATCTTTAAAAAAAGCGTTTATTATGTGTACGGTATTACTTATTTTGCAGCAATTTTGTGGCATTGTTGCAATATCTTTTTACGGACAAACACTATTCGAGAAAAGCAATATACAACTATCTCCAGAGTTATCTGTTATACTACTGGGAACGATTCAACTGATGGCGAGTTTTATAACGCCTTTTGTAAGCACTAAATTTGGCAAAAAACCTTTACTAATTATCTCAGGAATATTAACAGCGTTGTCACAAATAGTTCTAGCTATCGATAGTTATTTCGATGGATTTGTAAGATTCGCCCCAGCTTTTAGGTATTTACCTCTGTTATGCCTTATCGTATTTATTATCGGTTACAGTCTAGGTCTTGGACCACAACCCTGGATGATAGTTGGAGAAGTATTTCCAACCAGAGTAAAGACAGTTATTAGTTCTGTGGAAGGCTTCACTATTTTTGTTTGTGCCTTTTTATTGACCAAATACTACATGCACATTGTGAGAATGATCGGCATGCAGGGCTATTTTCTTTTCAGTGCCATAGTCTGTATTATAGCCACAATATTTTCAAAGTTTTACGTGATCGAGACGAAAGACAAGAGTCTTGAAGAAATACAGAGAGATCTATCTAGGTAATTTTTATTACCACCACACTTATAAATGCACAAACAAAAATGTGTATTTTTATTTAGTCATAATGTCTTCTTTTCTCTAACTTTGCCGTATATTCGGTTAGAATATTACCATTCTATCTTAGTCCAGGGCGCATCTGTTTTGAGATGGACGTTGAGAGGTGACTCAATTTTTTTTGCAGAAATTGCTTGGAAATAACTCAAATATTAATATTTGAGTTATCCTCCCACTCAAAATGGTCCGGAACATTGTTTGAGGGCCGGTATTTCAACAGCTACTTAAGCTTTTGCTTAGCTCCTGTGTCAAAAGTTAAGGAGAAGCTTAAGCTGGGTGCCGTATTTCCATCATTTCCTTAACTAAACTGGTCCTCAATTGTCAAGTTAATTGGTTTGATACTTCTGAATACGTCAAAATGCCAAAATTAACTGTTCTGAGGTAAAAACCACTACAGTGTTGACATTTAATTTTATCTTGTCATCTGTATCTGCTTCATTC
This sequence comes from Diabrotica virgifera virgifera, assembly GCF_917563875.1. Lineage (NCBI taxonomy): Eukaryota > Metazoa > Arthropoda > Insecta > Coleoptera > Chrysomelidae > Diabrotica > Diabrotica virgifera. Next base: position 181,470,536 of record NC_065445.1, on the reverse strand, counting down.
ATTTTTACTTCACTTTGTGTACATGGTACTGTGTTGTTAGTATATTGTCTATATTTTCACTGGTTATATGGTTAATTGTTATTTTACATATAGCCTAATAAAATAAAAAAAAGTCAAAATGTAAATTTTGATGTAAATTATAATTTGTTTTTTTTTAATAACGTCGCGGGGATTAAGTATTTTAAAATGCCGTTTCGATAATTGGGTTCCTGGGAATTTTTTACTAATTAACACAATTTTTTTGTCGTTTTTTCTTCTTCTTTTTTTCCTTGAAGTTATATTACTACGGGCCCTTTTAGGGTTAAATTTTATTAAGAATGTCGAGTCTATGAGATCTAGATTGTAGACCTAAAAATATTAAGATTTAACTAAAATGTCTTAAATAACATGTGGCTACTTACTGAGTTACGGGGTGTTTTATTTAAAAATTTAAAAATTATTGTTACCAAGTACTTTAAAACTATTTAACGTATCCTTATCATACTTGGCAGAAAGTGTGGCTATTATACAACCTACTAAATTGTGATTAATAAACTTTTCTAGCTAGTGCCAGAGGCGTACGACAGGGGATAGTGAATGATTGACCCTTCCTAAATTCTACGCCACTGAGTGATTTAACGAAATTTTTCGATTCTCCAATACTTTGTATGTAAATAACTTTATTGGTATCGATAAAGTCATCAGTTTGAGAGATATTGGAAGTTTAAAATGAATGAATGAATGAATCAAAATAACTATGCCGTTTCATTTTTAACGTCCAATATCTCGAAAACTAATGACTTAATCGTTACCAGTAAAGAGTATATTATTTACATATAAAGTATTGGAGAATCGAAAAATTTCGCTTAAATAGTAATTCCCTCAGTGGCGTAGAATTTGGAAAGGGTCAACCATTAACTATCCCCTGTCGTACGCCTCTGGTAGTAGCTAGAAACTTTTATTTGTCACAATTTAGTAGACTGTATAGTACCCACACTTTCTGACAAGTATGATAAGGATGCGTCAAATAGTTTGAAAGTACTTGGTAAAAATAATTTTTAATTTTTAAATTAAACACCCAGTAACCAGCCACATTTTATTTAAGTGATTTTAGACCAATCTTAATATTTTTAGGTCTAAAATCTATAACTTAGAGATTCGACATTCTTAATGAAACTTAACCCTAAAAGGGCCCGTAGTAATACAATTCCAAGAAAAAAAAAGAAGAGGAAAAAAAGACAAAAAAATTTGTTAATTAGTGAAAAATTCCCAGAAATCCAATTATCGAAACGGCATTTCAAAATATTTAATCCCCGCGACGTTATTAAAAAAAACAAATTATAAACAAATTTGAATAATTTTCAAATGTCATTTTAGGGGGAAGTTTAATTGAAATTTGAATTTATCAATACATTTATCGAAAGTATACATAAAAATAAAACTAATAAGATTTAATACAGGTGAATATTTCTTTGGCAACAACCGCGTTTTTGCAATTGAAAATAGAGTAACATTTAATAAACAAATTCAATATTTTGGACTAATTTTTTTTAGATTAATACTGATAACATAGTGCAACTTCTACTGTAAAATAAGATATTTTATAATGCTTATTTAAAACGCTAAAAATAATTTTTTGCAAATTTGTTTTTAAAGTTTCATGTATAATTAGTTAAATAAATAGGGGGTCAAATTTAATTTAGTAAGTTATATGTGAAAGATTAACCCTTCAACTTTGCAGAAAATAATCCTATAGACCTTCATTAGTAATTGAGTGACATCAGCAGTTAAAAAAGTAATTTTTTTGCAAAAATGACCCCTTTTTAATTATTTAAAGAATGATCCCCTTGTGTGATTTAGATACTTTCTTGAAAATATCTTTTGTACCCACCTAAACTTTGATATAAAATTTGTTTCAACCTGTACGAATTTACATTTTGTTTTACATGTAGTGAAATTTTATTTTACTAGACTAATAAGCAATAGAACATCCGTCTTTGTAATTTTGTTTATTGGATATATTCCTTAAAATGTCAAATTGAAAAAAAATGTAAGTTTACTTTTGTAAAATAAATATACCAAGCACAGGATATATATATCCAAGCATTGTAGAAATAAATAATTTTTATGTGCCTACACCTTCCAAATGGAATAAGAATTTTATTTTAATAATCGTTAATAAATCTAATAATAACGTTATAACGCAACAGTTCGTTCTCAAAATAACTCTAGAATTATTAATCTATATAAATATCCTCAACAAACAGAAAACAAATCAAAGGTTTAAACCAACTCCCGTGCGAGCTTAAAGTTATTTGGTTTAAGCCTATACTTAAGCATCAAATTGAACTGGAAATAAGGCATGGAAGCTTAAGCTCAGGCCCTATATAATCAAAATGTCAAAATATGAAGGAAAAATTCGATTTTTTTATTGGTTTTTTGATTATAACTTTAAAACTGTTCATTTCTGAGAAAAGTTGTACTGACATAAAATTTGCGTAATTAAATTTCCTACAATACAGAATTGGTCAAGAATTTAAAAAATGGTCGCCCTTGTTGCAAAATAGCAATAATTGCGAAAAAAACCATACAAAAACAAGTATTCGCCTTTTACGTTTTTCAACCATTTATGCTACACCTGGAACCTTTATGTTTAACCCAGAAAAACTTTATGATATAGTAAAACAACACTGTAAATTTCATTAAGATCGGTTTGATAGATTTTGCAAAATAAATTTTGCAATCCAGCTTTCGCAAAAAAAAATTCATTTTTTTTTAAATATTGCAGGACTAAAAATAAAGCAGATAGCAAGTTGAATTTTTTTTTGCTTATAGAAGTGTACTGTACCTTTCATTTGCAATACGCAAAATTAAAATCGATTAATTACCACGGCGTCAGGAAATTTTTTAAATTTTTTTTTTCTTAACATCCCATTTATTTACAATCTGTAATAATGATTACAATAAGTAAATTGTTTAACAATTAAAAGAGACTTGCAGGAGACTGTCCAGTGACAATAACCTATAAAATCATAATTTTAGTACTTAACAAAATTATTTGTGACTAATAAATAAAACCCTATGACTAAAACTCTATAATAAATAAAATATTTTTGAAAATTTTTTAAATAAACATTAATTTTTGGTGCTACGCGCAGTACAGCTGTGTTGCATTCACACAAGTTGATTTCCACTAAAATTTCTTCCAATCTTTATCTAATATAACATTTTCTTACTCTATATTTTGTTGTATTTTAATATTTTAATTCCACAAAAATCAAACTAATTTTATTATTGTTTGTGAAATATTATGTAAACAATTGCATATGTTTAAAAATAATAAACTTTTCCTCTCTAAGTTAAAATATATGAACAAAGAAAGTTTTTGCTAAAAAAGTGTTATTTCAAAGGATAGAGTATGTGTTTTTATTTTGCAATAAACAAATTTATTTATTTATATCAAAATGTAATAAAAATTAAAATGTATCAATCAATATCAAAGGTCACTGGAATGCCCAATTAGAGCAAACCATCCGCTGTCCTGCGCGTAGCACCAATAATTAATGTTTATTTAAAAAATTCCTGATTCCGTGGTAGTTAATCGATTTTAGTTTGGCAAATTGCAAATGAAAGGCACAGTACACTTCTATAAGCAAAAAAATTTAACTTGCTATCTGCTTTATTTTCAGTCCTGTAACATTTTGAAAAAATGATTTTTTTTTGCGAAAGTTGGATTGAAAAATTTATTTTGCAAAATCTATTAAACCGATCTTTATTGATGAAATTTACAGTGTTGTTTTACTGTGTCATAAAGTTTTTCTGGGTGAAATATGAAGGTCCTAAGAGTAGCTTAAATGGTTGAGAAACGTAAAATGCGAATACTTGCTTTTGTATGGTTTTTTCGCAATTATTGCTATTTTGCAACAAGGGTGACTATTTTTTAAATTTTTAACCAATTCTATATTGTAGATAATTTATTTACGCAACTTTTATGTCAGTGTAACTTTTGTTGAAAATGAATACTTTTAAAGTTATAATCAAAAAACGTAGAAAAAAATCGAATTTTTCCTTCATTTTCTGACATTTTTATTATTTAAACAATGTTCCGGACCTTTTTGAGAGGAAGAATAACTCAATTATTATTATTTGAGTTATTTTCAAGCAATTTCCGCAAAAAAATTTGAGTCACCTGTCAACGTCCAAATGTACTAATATTTTTACAGATGCGCCCTGGTCTATCTCTTTTTAGCTGTCCGTATTTATCAAATTAATCTCTGGTGTTAGGATATTGTATCTAAAGACTTACTTTTCTAATTTATTAATTGTATCTTTTCTTTTGATATTATTTTCACGTTTCCTTTTTATCTTGTACCTATTTTTTAGATTCTCTATTGTGATGTGTTTCTGATTTTTTACTCCTTGTGCTCTCCTTGCGATCCTTGTTTTTACGACATACCTCCCTTCTGCTTAATTTTGTTACTTGCCACTTTACTTCTGCTTTGATCTTCGATTGATAAATTAATTCCAATGTTTTAAAATTTAAATACTTATACTAGAATTTGGTTTTTAATCTCCAGTTTACAAGTTACAAGAATAAAAAACCGCTAAACGCCGTAAAAATGAGTTTCGCATACAATATTCCAGCTACAAAAGATCTGATATGAATATTACGTGGCGTTAAAATGTATTTTTATTTTGATGCAAAATAAAATTTTAGTTTTATTTTAAAAGATTTTTCCATAATATTTGCTAAATTTGAAGTAAAACGCGCCACAAAAGAGTAATTTTGATACAGTTTGAATTTTGAAACTCTTTTCGCGCCACGTAATATTCATGTCAGATCTTTTGTAGCTGGAATATTGTATGCGCCACTCATTTTTACGGCGTTTAGCGGTTTTTGATTCTGGTATCAGGAGTTTTTCAAAGTTATTTATAAATTAAATATATAAAGTTGAATGCAATGTTTCTGAAGTACTCGTTAAGCTTTAGAAATGATCGCCTTTGTCGCATTATCTGCCAAATGATCTAGTGTGCATCGAATGTACACTAGATTTTTTTCGATTCGAAATAAATTGAAAAAAATATTGGGATGGCCGGTAAATGAACTCGGATTGCCCGTTGCCAGATCAAATTGGCGTCGTAACCACTAAAACTACATAAACCATTTAGGGAATAATCGTTAATTGGAGTATACTTTTGTAGCTTAATAACTTCTAAACGGCTTAACCGATTTTGTTCACTAAACATGAGTTTGAAACGTATTGACAAGAATTATTGAGCTTGAAAAACCGTTTTTCCCATAAAAATAGATTTGATCATATTTATGAAGCCTATAACTTAAAAATTCGAATTTTCCCGCATATAAGGTAAACACCGTTAGGTTCGTCTAAAGTCCTTCTACAAACGCTCAGTTATTGGCGTAATTCGTAGGTTGAAATTTTGAGTGATTGTCGAAAAACCAAAATTTTCAAAGTTTAGTTTTTCAGTTTTTCGGCTATACTGAGCCGTGTGTATGTCTGATCCTGACATCTACTCTGGGCTAATTAGCAAAATACAAGGAAAAGTTATTTACCAGCAATTTTATTGCTGGAATCGAATCTTAATATTGTATGTATTAATAATATAGGTATGCAAAGTCCGCAGAGAGTGTGCTACTTTTTTTTATAAACAAAATGGCGCCCGAAAATCGTGTTTTTTTCAATTTTTGCTCTATAACTCCAAAGATTTTAACTCTACACCAAAAACACTCAAATAAAAATTCACCACAATTAAATTCTGCATAGAGACGTGTTTTTTTCGATTCACTTCGAAGAAAACTTTCCCCGGAAAAAGCGGATTTTTCCAACAAAATCTTTAATATTCAACTAAAATTTTAGATAAGTAATTGTTAATAAATAATTAAATAACTTGGTAATATAAAAGCCCTTTTCATATAGATTACAATTTCAGAAGCCGATGGAAATTGAATGAACAGTTTAGCAACAATTGAATTGTTAATTAAAAATTTACGGTCGCTATAGTATCGACAATAATTATGGTGCATAAGAATAACTATGATTTTTTCATAACACGACACTATACCTATATAATCTACTTTACATAATTGAAATTGGAGTATTTAAACGGCCTCAGGATTATTTTAAAATTATAAACAATTTTTTGGCTTATAAACAAATAGAATATCTCGGGAAATATTAAACTAAATGAGATTATGAAAACGGTATTCGAAAAAAAGCGGTAGGACGCTTCTTTTAAAAGAAAAAACGTATAATTATGATGAGTGGTTTCTGAGATACAACCGGTCAAAGTTGACCGGAATTTACGGCAAAGATATAAACAATAGGATCATAATTTTCAAACCATCACCTTTTTATTTTTGTCCTCTTTTTCCCCACCAACTTTTATATCTTTAAAATGCTCATAACATATATTATTATAATAAAAACTATCCATAATACGTGTGAAAATTGCCAAAAATAGCAAAATTCCAATCAAAAATTAGGTTGGAGAAAATGTAACCCTCAAAGTTCAAAATCGGTATACGTTAAAAAAATGCATTTTCTCGGCTTCCCATGAAGCAATTTCTTTCATTCTTTTTTTATTCCCTAATAACTCGAGTAGAGCCATCGAACAAACGCATTATTAAATGTCAAACTTTCTTTTGTTTTGTTATAATAGATTAATTTATTTATAAGAACAGAAAACTACATATTCTTTCCAGTTGTAGGCTTTTTTTTAAATAAACTTACTACAAGTGTACCTTTTAAAGTTAAAAACATAAATATTCTCATTTGAAAGCTGTATAATTATTTAAACAATTTTTATTTAAACAAATTAAAATTTTGTGTTATAATAAATAAATTAATTATTATAACAAAACAAAAGCAAGTTTAACATTTAATAATGCGATAGTTCGATGGCTCTACTCGAGTTATTAGGGAATAAAAAATAAAAAAAGAATGAAGGAAATTGCTCCACGGGAAGCCGAGAAAACGCATTTTTTTAACGTATACCGATTTTGAACTTTAAGGGTTACATTTTCTCCAACCTAATTTTTGATTGGAATTTTGCTATTTTTGGCAATTTTCACACGTATTATCAATAGTTTTTATTATTATAATATATGTTATAAGTACTTTAAGAATATGAAATTTGGTGTGGAGAAAGAGGACAAAAATAAAAAGGTGATGGTTTAAAAATTATGATCCTATTGTTTATATCTTTGCCGTAAATTCCGGTCAAATTTGACCGGTTTTATCTCAGGAACTACTCATCATAATTAAACTTTTTTCTTTTAAAAGAAGCGCCCTGCCGCGGTTTTTCGAATACCGTTTTTACAATTTAATTTAGTTTAATATTTCCCGAGATATTCTATTTGTTTATAAGCCAAAAAATTCTTTATAATTTTAAAATATTCCCGAGGCCGCTTAAATAGTCCAAATTTTAATTCCGTAAGGTACATTAGATAGGTATGATATCTTTTTATGAAAAAATCATAGTTATTCTTATACATCATAATTATTGTCGTTATTATAGCGACCGTAAATTTTTAATTAACAATTCAATTGTTACTAAACTGTCCATTAAATTTCCATTGGCTTCTGTAATTATAATCTATATGAAAAGGGCTTTTACATTACCAAGTTATTTAATTATTGATTAATAATTACTCATCTAAAAGTTTAGTTGAAAATTAAAGATTTTGTTGGAAAAACCCGCTTTTTCCGGGGAAAGTAAATCGGAAAAAACACGTCTCTATGAAGAATTTAATTGCGGTGAATTTTTATTTGAATGTTTTTGGTGTAAAGTTAAAATCTTTGGAGTTGTAGAGAAAAAATTGAAAAAAACACGATTTTCGGGCGCCATTTTGTTTATAAAAAAAGTAGCACACTATCTGCGGACTTTGCATACCTATATTATTAATACATACAATAATAAGATTCGATTCCAGAAATAAAATTGCTGGTAAATAATTTTTCCCAAAAATGGCCTATTCTCCGATAATCAGCCCAGACTAATCTTAAACACCATTTGAAAGCTTAACTCAACGCTATTGATTTGGTGTATTTACTGTTTTCCTGTCTCTTCTTGAACCGAAGATATTATATACCGTCAAAAATATGCCGTTTTGTACCTACCAAGTCCTATAGCTAACTCACAAACTACACCGGTTCTGAATCGGCCCTCACCCCCTCTTCAAACAGAAAAAAAATTCAGATCGGTTTAACTTTTCCACACACATACATACATAAATAATACATACATACATATGTACATATCCACAAACATTTTCCCTTTTTTAAATAAAAATTGACTCATATTTCTGAGCTCGGTAACTTTTGAACGGTATAACCGATTTTCAAAATTGCACATGCGTTGGAAAGGTAATTATCAGTACTATTAGAATCCGCAAAGGTAGGAGTTAAATTTTTGAAGTTTTTGGGAGTTTTGGGGACGAGAACGAAAAACAGACCCTAAATAGGAAGGCCCGTAAAATCCACACCCTTGGACCAAAATGGATGGTTGACATATGAATGGGTGAGTCTTTTCCTGAACTTTAAGATGGAAGTTGGCCCAATTTTCAATTCAGTCATATTTAGAAAATCGAAAATTTCGTGTAGGTATATATAGTGTCGCGTGTATGGGGTGTAGGTGTGCGCCACTGGCGAGAACTGCCGTTCTCTGGTAATTGGTTCTCTTCAGATTTTTGTTTTTTCTCTACTTGTATTTCAAAATTTTTTCTTTTACACGTTGTAAAATAAGTTCAAATCTGGAGACTATTCATTATCTGTCGTGGTGATTATCTTCGAAGATACCTACAGGACACGGAAACAAGAAAATTTTTGATTATTTTTTGACATACCTAATAAGATATTTTGACATTTATTATGAACAAGATGGAGGCCTTCTAAAATCGTATGTTAAGCCCCGGAGTGTAATGTATTCACTTTATGATGCAAAATGTATTACAAAATAAACAAATGTTAAAATTTATTAAAAATTGATTAAAAAATATTAGTTCGTCAAAGCTCTGGTATATATTTTTACCTTAAATATATGTACTTACGTTTTAAATACTGAATTTAAGTTTTTTTAATGTTCCGTAATATGTAATTATAAATTAATCTATTAACCCAGCTGTCCCGTTCGGGTCTATTTGACCAAAAAAAAAATTTATTTCTTATTTTACAAATTATTACGCGGCGTAACGATTTGATGTTTCGTGACTTTATTACCTAATATTAGGTCTTTCAATTGCATATGAGATAAACAATCAACTGCCTGATTTTTTGATAAAAATTAAATTGTTACCTAGGGTACGTTCGGGTCAATATGACCCGCGTATTTAAACCGTTAAAAATTACCTGTGTAATTGTGTATGTATGTTTAGTTAGTAGTGTTCTATATTTTCTAACAGTGTTTGTCAGTCGGGTAGATCTATAAATAAAAACAGTTTTCTGCAAGCTAGAACTTGTAAAGAAATAGTAGTATAGCTGGACCATCGCGATGTTGCAAACATAGTTGCAAACCAAATTATAAATATGACCAACATGGAAAGACAGCGTGGCTTTGGAACCAACTGGAAATACGTGGATAAAATTAGTTTCCAAGGATACGTTGGTCTTTCATTTTTAGCTCGAGTTTTTAAGTCCCATGGTGAATCAACTTAAAGTTTGTGGAATGAAGAAACGGGTCGTAGTATATTTCGATCAACAACGTCCCTTGAGGTATTTACGAGAAAAATGGGTACAAAATGTACCAACATTTTTTACCTCTGATGAAAATGTTACCGTTGATGAGCAACTAGTTGCCTTTAGAGGCATCTATCCCTTCAAGTACATTCCAAGCGAGCCAGCGAAATGTGGCACACAATTTTGGGCTTTATGCTCTATAATTACAGATCTATACACAAACAACGAAATCAGGGAATAGAATGCGTGTGGTGTGTGACTTGAGTAGTAGATTTGGAAGGCCACAATATTACTTCTGATAACTTTTTTACATCATAAAATTTAGGACAATTTCTTCTAAAAAAGTACAATGTCGGGGACTATAAGAAAAATAAACCGGAGCGTCCAGCAAATATCGCGGATAAAGAAGTTCATAGTTCGTCTTTTTGTTTTGTTTCATGCAAGATACCACTGTTGTTGACAATATTTCTCAAAAAAATAAAAATGTTGTTCTTATGAGTACTCTGCATCATGAATCAATGCATCATGCATCACTTTCATCAAATGAAAAAAGCCCCAAATTATTTGAGATTATAATTCCAATAAGGGAGCAGTGAATACTCTAGATTAGCTTGTTGGTAGGTACATATAAATGTAAGAAGAAGACAAATCGCTGCCCAATGAATGTTTTTTATAATCTGCTGGACTCGCGTTTCTCGCGACTGCGTTAATCTCTACTGACAGTCTTATTTTCTATCTTTGTTAGGCCAACTTCTTGAGGACACAGCCGTTGTTAACACCTACTGACCAGCATCTAGAATCTAGCATCTAGTTTTATCCATAGTCACAACTAGAATACACCCCTACTAGACCGTAAGCAAGAAGAGGAAGTCATTAACACGTATAACCTCTATTTTTATATATGTATACTATATAGCATGAGAGCTGTCAGACATTTTTGAGTAGGTATTTTAGGCAATCTGAAAATTTTTTAATAAACTCGTCCATGATAGCCTAATACAAAAATGCCGGTCTGGCTGGAGTTAAACAAAGCTGGCTGGTGAACAAAGTTAAATAAGGGTAAAAATTGTTATTACAAAAAAAAATCATTGATTTATTATGAAAGTAAATTTAAATATTCAAATATGTATAAAGAAAATAAACAGGCCAGGGGATTTGCGAGAGATTTTAACTCTGCAATTGTCAGGGGGTGCATCTGAGCTTCAGAAGATTGCATCTGAATCTGTACTTACTATTAGTCCTGTCTCCAGTGGGGGTACAACGGCCTCCTTAATTCAGATGGACTTACCCAAGTTTTTTTTTATGTATTTTGACCCGTAGAACACGAATTTTTTGGGTAACAGTCGATCTGGATGTCGATAAGATTGTTATAAACGAAGAACTTGAGGAATCACATAACAGCGATTTTTCGCAAAACAAAACATTGTTTTGTATTTTTTGGGTCATTTTAAGGAAAAAAAGTTTTTACAAGTTTTTTCGTAGCATGCATAGTTTTTGACATAAACGCGGTTGAACTTTCAAAAAATCGAAAAATTGCAATTTTTGAACCCGAATAACTTTTGATTGAAAAATAAAATAACAATTCTGCTTACCGCATTTGAAAGTTCAAGTCAAATTCTATCGGTTTTGATTACTTTCATTGCTAAAAATTAATTTTTTTATTGTTAAACAAAGCTATAAACACATAGTGATTGAATGATGTTTTCAATGCATTTCCCATTTGAAATCGAATGAGTAGGCGCGCATATACACAATTTCTACATAGATTACGTACATTAAAACGCATGCATTGGGAGCAGGAAACACTATGTGTTTATGGCTTTGTTTAACAAATAAAAACTTAATTTTTAGCAATTCAAATAATCAAATCCGATAGAATTTGACTTGAACATTCAAATGCAGTAAGCAGAATTGCTATTTTATATTTTAATCAAAAGTTATTCGGGTTCAAAAATTGCACTTTTTCGATTTTTTGAAAGTTTAACCGCGTTTATCTCGAAAACTATGCATCCTACGAAAAAACTTGTAGGACCATTTTTTGCTGAAAATCACCCAAAAAATACAAAAAAATGTTTTGTTTTGCGAAAAATCGCTGTTATGTAATTCCTCAAGTTCTTTGTTTATAACAATCTTATCGACATCCGGATCAACTGTTACCCAAAAAATTCGTGTTCTACGGGTCAAAATACATAAAAATAAGTTGGGTAAGTCCATCTGAATTAAGGAGGCCGTTGTACCCCCCCTGACGACAGGACTATATTAACCAGTATTAAATATACAACTGTAGATGCATATCTCTGTACTATCTTTCCGGACTGGAGGTGCAATTGTTATTTTGAGAGGGTATGTTTTAATATTAAAAATAAATATTCTAAAAAGAGGTTTTTTTTGGTGAAACTGCCAGGGTCTCGATTTTTGACCCTTCGCTTCGTTATCGAACGTATTCGCTTCGTATCTGTTTAGTATACGTAGCGCATACGTTCGATAACGAAGTGAAGGGTCAAAAATCGAGACCCTGGCAGTTTTTTTTGGTGAAACTGCCAGGGTCTCGATTTTTGACCCTTCGCTTCGTTATCGAACGTATTCGCTTCGTATCTGTTTAGTATACGTAGCGCATACGTTCGATAACGAAGTGAAGGGTCAAAAATCGAGGCCCAGGTGATCAAACAAATTACGAATGCATGTAATGAAAAGCGCTATAGGGAAGCAGCAATGTGAGAAACAGCGCATACCGATAGCTATTTGCGTCCTCTATCGCAGCGAGTCCGTTCGCTTGAGCAGAATCACGTGACCTGGCGATACCCATGTTGTTGTGTCTCAAAATGTTTGTGTAATTATTATATATTTTAGATTTTTAAATAACTTTTAATTAATTAAATAAAAGTAATACGTACTATACAATAGATTTTGCAAATATGATAGAAAAAGATAAATTTATTATTATACGTATTATATACAGAGTGAGTTTTATGTATGGAAACCCACAATTATCTCCAAAATGGCTTGCACGATTTTTATGAATTTAGCTGGGTAAGGGTTTTCTAATACGGCCGATATTTTAGTGGTAATTACATTTCTGTCGGATCTTCCGTTTTTCTGGAAATCTAATGAACTTTCTTATTTCAAATAGAATACCCTGTATATTTTTTACGTTTTGAAGTCTTTAAGAAATTCTTATCATTTGTTACGTTATAGTTCCTATACCTAAATGACATAATCACCCCTGTGATGTATCAAACACGTTATAAATAACGTGTACGTTATCCTGCATTTACGTTAAATTCTACAAATTGATGTGATGTATGACAAATAACGTTTCTCAAAAACGTTATCTGGTAACATAACATGTTCATTTTAACGGGACCTATTTAACGTCTTGTTTTAAAATAACGTGTAGTATAAAGAATAAATAAATATAACAAATAGACAATTTAGTCCAGAATTTTGTCAGATTGTAAACGTCGGGTTATTAAAATAATTATATGATGCTATTAGAAGGTTTGTTAAGTTATTTTTTAGAAATAGTGTATTATTTTTTGAGATTATGTTATTTGTAAACAAAAACATTTTATTCATATACTTAAATTAAGAAAACATTCAGATTATAGATACCAGTTTGGCCAGATTGGGTAAATCCATTTGTATGTTCGTTTTGTAATTTATTTCAATCCTTGTTGAGCCATTTTATAACATAACAACACGACAAGCAAAAATTAAATAACATGCACAATAGAAAGAACACCTCACGGACCGAGGACCGGGAATTTCAAATAACATCTTGAATCTTGAGTCATCTTGGTCTTGGTTTTGGTGCAATGCAAGTGCCAGGCCAGGATGTGCGAGTGCGATGAACAAGATGCGTACTTCGTTGCACGCTGCATGTTTATGTCTGTCTTCTTCTAACGTATTCAATTTCTGTATACTGTTATTCTTGTCGCGCAAGACGATACTTTAACGTTTTGAAAATAACATGCTGGATAACGTGCACGTTAAAAACATGATTCATCACATCTAATTTTTGGTACACGTTATTTATAACGGGTTTGTTAAATCACAGGGCTGAATTTTGGAGTTATTGCTACATTTATTTTAAAATTTTTTTAAACATACACTGCGCGTCATAGAAAACTGGCACCCAAAACAATGGGTCATTTTTGATGTCGCGTATCTCCTTAACCTGTTGTCCGATTTAAGTGATATTTTGAATATGTTATAGCCTTATTCTTTGTCAATATCCCTGTATTAATTTAAATTCCGACTATAGCCTCAGATTTTCTGAACATTAGAGAGTTATTGCCAACGTCTTTTAAGTCGACCTGTAATAAAAGATCTTTATTTTGACATATAAGCATGCGCAGTATCGCTTCTTTTATTTTTGTCTTTTAATAAAATACAGGCCGCCTGTATTTAAGGAAAATTAGAGGACACCTTTATTTTAATAAAAGTTCCTTTATTTTGACATAACGTGTCAAAAATGTGAAGAAAGGTCTAACTTCACTTGTATTTTGAATTTATCTTGTCGCTTCTTTGGATTGATAATTTATGTATTGTGGGATTGATATTTGATTAAACTTTCATCATTAAAGTTGTATGATGGGTTTTATTTATTAAAAACAACTCTAAGTAATATTCTGAGATATAGATTATTGATGTTTTGACCCAAACGAATATAGAAAAGAACATTTTATTGAAGCTTGAGTTATTACAAGAAGTTGTAAAAAGGAATATTGCATAAATAATTTTAAATTGTTACTAATTACAATGATAAGACTTAAAATATCAGTAACTCATTTATTAAACTCAATATATTTTACATTTTTCTATAGAAATAAATATTTATTGAAGATATCCCACATAACAATTTCATGTTCTTAGTAGATTCATAGAATATACTTTTCAGAAAAAGTATATACTTAGAATATGCGTAATTACCATTGCGAATGTGCAGAGCATATACTGAGTATATACTACATTACAGTACTTAAACGTTCTATGTATATACTTAGAATGTACTACCGCACTTCTTTTCAGTATATACCAAGAACATACTTTTTAGAAGATTCTAAGGAGGTGCTATAGACCTTCTATTTATATACTTAGAATGTACTATCGCACATATTTTAGTATATGGGAAGAATATTCCAAGGAAGTGCTATATACCTTCTAGTTATATACTTAGAATGTACTATCGCACATATTTTCAGTACCTATATGGGAAGAATATTCCAAGGAAGTGCTATATACCTTCTATGTATATACTTAGAATGTACTATCGCACATATTTTTAGTATATGGGAAGAATATTCCAAGGATGTGCTGTATTTCTCAGAAGTATGTTTACAACATCACCCAATCTCATCCTATAGGTTCTACCAAAGAATACTAACACACCCACAGGGTGTGTTAGTATTCTTTGGTTCTACAAATATATTATATTTACATATTCTAATTGGATATGAGAATGTAGTTATTACATTCTACAATATATTACGTAAAAGTAAGTATAAAATATATAAACTTTAGTTAGTTATAGGTATAGGTACCTATGTATAATAAATATTATATGGGTAAGTAGCCTATATATAAAATATAAATAATATATTTAGTTATTATGTGCACATCAAAATAAAAATGCTGCTTACATAATTATATAATAGCCAAATATATTATAATATGTATGTAAATTACTAAAATTTATAGGTATCTATATACATTATACATACTTTTACTTACTAGGTATTTAGGAAATATTGAAGTACCAATATGAATTTATTATTTTCAAACTGCTTTTTATGTTCTTAAAAATAGTCCTTGTAGCTAGAAATACTTGGTCCTACCTAACAGCGTAGACATAAATGCATAACTACTGGAAACTATTTTCATATTTTGCTCTTTTGTTACTTACCCCCTTCCCTTGTGCAGGTATAAAATGCAATGCAAGGGTCAGATGAGAATGAATGGCCGTTTCCGGATTCCCGAAAATTATTTTACTTATGGTATAAACTCAAATCAAAATGGTATATTCATTTCAACTGAAAACGAAACGAGAATTTCTCATTTTTCTTTACAATAGAATTAAGTTTTAAACTTTTTACCATACAATTAAAACGGTTTAAAAAAATGAATTAGATAGTTCAGTAGTACCTACTAAAATACATAAATTTTATTAATTATTCTTAACGCGAAGTTGATAATCTATAGGCTCACATTATTCTCCTTCCTATAGGTACGTACATACAGTATATTATTTTTTAGATATTTTAAAAGTATATACAAGTAGGTATGTGTTAAGTATATACTTTTGCATATACTTACGCATATACTAAGAATATTCGATTAAGGTATATTCTAAGAATAAACTTTTACGAACATTCCGAGATACTACGTACCCGAATGTGCTCAGTATATTCGGTGCAAGAATATTCTTTGAGGCACATGCAAAGAACATGAAATTTAGAATATTTTTTATGGTACATGCTATGCTTGTACTACGCATATACTAAAAAGGATATACTTCTACGAATGTTGGTAGGATATGCTTAGAACATGATGCGAACATCACTGTTATGTGGGATAAGAGATTGAAGATATAAGATCAATAAATTTTAATGAAAGTTAGGATTTGTTAAAATTCTAGATTCAAAATAGAGTTCTATTCAACAGATATATAACAACAGGTTAACAAAATAAAACAAAGGTTCAAGTATTTATTTTTGAAAATTTAATCTTTTATAGATTAGAATCTATAAAGTTTTTAATCAAAAGTATTAAAACACTTTCATTTTCATGCCATCTTCTTCTTTTGGTTCTTATCCGTTTCGAATGTTGGAAATCATATAGCAATCGTAACCTTGCTAGTTGCGATTCGAAACAGTTCCATTGATATTCTCCCGTACCTTGCAATATGTACTGCAGCAGGGAGTAACGGTGCTGATTTATCATGTGTCCCAGATACTGCAGTTTTATGCGTTTAATGGTAAACACAATCTCCAATTCCTTCTTCATTCCTCCTTGTTCGTGATTCATTTCATGCCATCGGTATTTGTTTATTTAAACATTGCCAAAAAAATTAATAAAAACCAGCATAAAGCTTAATTCTTCTATTATCTTTTTGTATATCGGGAAGTTTATCTGACAGATTAGAGGTCTTTTCATTTTCAGATAACTAATTATTGGGAAGTTTATATAACAGTATCCTTAGTATCTGTCTTTTCAGCTCCGGATAACTAGTTAACGGGAAGTTTTTCTCTGTCAGATATCTATTAGTATCTAATCTGTCAGATAAACTTCCTGATAACTAGTTATCCAGAGGTGAAAAGAAAGAAAGAGAGGGCCATAATGGATAAAAGATCAAACGCCAATAGCATGTATGTATATATTTATAAATTTATTATTTAAAACCTGCTAATGATTATAAAATACTTAAAATCAGTCACCAATATAATATTTATATTTATTTATAAATTTATTAACAAACTGCAGTCCAATAGAAATAAAATTAGTTTAAGTGCTAGCTTTAAATGTCGAACAATTATTTTAAACAAACACATACACAATTTAGTCGCATTAGATTAGCTCCTGGTTGAAAATGTACTGCCACAGCTTCTATATCAATATCAACAGCACACTCATTTGCCAGTATTTCAACGTTTTCTCTATTATGTACTACTGCAATATGTAAAACTGAACAAGCTGATATTATTCTTTGAATAAAAGGTAACTTGCATCTCATTATATATGGTAAAATGGGAAATCTCTTCACAATACCA